>NW_010368057.1:163324-241633 GCF_000414095.1 Morus notabilis | reverse complement strand
TGAGAGAGATTGAGAGAACTTGAAAGAGATTGAGAGAGATTGAGAGAAATTGAGAGAGATTGAGAGGGATTGAGAGAGTTTGAGTGAGAAAAATGTGTGAGGGATGGGGGGTATTTATAGGGAAATTTTGGGGTTAAAAAATGATTTTTTTTCAAAAAAAACGGGATAAAACGGCTAGTTTTTTGAAATTCGGGTTCGGGCAGTCGGGCAAACTCGGGCAGCTCGGGCTTTCGGGCAAAATTAAAAAAACTAGCCGTTTTCGGGCAATTCGGGCAATTTGGGCAGTTCGGGCAGTTCGGGCAACTCGGGTTTTCGGGCCGAATTCAGGTAAAAATTCAAAAAACTAGCCGTTTTCGGGTATTCGGGTAATTCGGGCACCTCGGGCGGGTCGGGCAAGTCGGGCAGGCGGGAAAAATTCGGGTAAAATTCAAAAAATCAGGCTTCGGGTCGGGCAATTCGGGCACACCCAATTTTCGGGCAATTTTCGGGTCGGGCAGTTCGGGCTTGGTCGGAAAAATGCAAAAAAATCCCGGCAGACGGCAGTATACGGTGGTTAGACGGCGGCGGGCAAGGGTGGACATGTCAAATCCGGGCTGCCCGAACCCGAATTTCTTGCTTGGACGGGCGGGAATTGGGCCGGCCCGCCCGAGCCCGAAAAAATTCGGGCTTCGGGCGGCCCGCCAACCCGAAGTTCCAGCACTACACTAAACATATCATACTTATCATTATCATCATAGAAAAATCACACATAGAAAGCAGACAATTCACAACATATCTGTGGATTTTTGAAATCATATTTATGTTGTAGGCGAGTTCGTAATTTTGGTGGAGTTTCTTTGATAGGATTAGAAAAAATAAACTACTAATAGTTCTCTTTTTTTTCAACTGTCAGATCTGTATCAAAAACTACTTGATATGCATACTTTTCTAATCTAATGTGACTTTGATCATATTAAACGGTTAAAAATTAGTAGAGAGGCCCATCGGAAAAAATCCATTTGATTTGCAATAGCATATTTTGCCGGACTTGTGAGGATAAATTTGCATTTATAGTAGATAGCTGAAACCACGTGAATTTTTTTTTTTTTAAGTCTAGTTTTGCGCATTCATTAAACTGTAAGACTCTGGACAATATCAATTAGTTAAGATTTTTTACTTTACTAGGTAGTAGTTTTATTGCAGGCGGTCAAAGAGCAAAAAAATTAGGAATATCTAGAAAGATTTAGGGTTCGTTTGGTATAAGGATTGAAATCAGGGTGATTTGAGTAATTTGATTCAGATCCATGATTCATGATTTGAATCATGATTCAGAGTGATTAGAACCTTCGTTTGGATGTGTATATGCATGATTCTGATTCTAACCTGAAATGTGATTCGAATCAGTGTTTGGTTGTCTTATTTTCTGAATTTAAATCATGACCAAAATAATGTAATTTAAAAAATTATATAATAAATATAATTCTTTACGTGTAATTTGAAAAAAAAAATAATTCGTTATATAATTTAAAAAATGAAGTACTAGAAAAAAATTATGTAAATAATTATAACTCAAAATTATAACAAGCTAAGTGAGAAATAAATGGAAAAAATGTGAATAAAATTATATAATATGCCAAGCATATATCAAACTTGTCTCCCACGGCTTCCATTATTTAACAAGCCGGTTTAGCAAATTTCTCAACTTCTTCCAAGTACCGATTGTGGGAGAATGCCAACCATCTCTCCCAAGCCAGGGAGTCTGTCGAAAACCTTCCGAAAGAGACGGATTCGCCTAGTGCGTGGAATGGGTCCCCTGTAATAACAAATGCATTCAATTTTCTCACAAATGCAATAATAATAATAATAATAATAATAATAATAATAATAATAATAATAATAATAATAATAATAATAATAATAATAATAATAATAATAATGATAAAAGCTAACAAACATTATAAGATCAAACCGAGAACCACCAACAACCAAGAACCACCAAAGCAGCATAAGTTAACATTTTTGCAATGCAATACTATTAGTGTTACAAACTAACCTCTTTGGCTTCACGAAAACCTCCAGAAGGCTGAGAGAATGATCTCCTGAGACATGGCAACTCCCCCATACTCTCTTCGGCACACTAAAATAAATGAACAAATATATATACACACAACATACATAATATGAATAGTCCAAGCAATGTGTCCACGAAAAAGCAGAGGAAGAAAATGAAAATGAAAGGTCTTAACAGAATGTATATTCATTCATATTTCAAATATAATTGATACAAGCATATAAAGTAATATTGTAGAACCCCATTGCTGATTTGCACTGTCAACCTTGTCTCCTGCGGCTTCTTTGATATTCCACCCACATGTCATTTGCTAGGCGATCCCTAAAACGACCCATCTCTGTTCGGCTAACTGTAGCTCCTGTTACTGTTGGCTCCTCTGGGACATTGTCGTCATCGTCATCGTCATCAAATCCATCACTATTGGTTGGATCTATTTCACTAACCGGTACTCCATCACGGTAGTACTGATTTAGAAGCGAGTCCCCCTCATTTACCATGTGAATGAAATTATGTAAGATTGCACATGCCACTGGAATCTTCACTTGTTTAGTCATTGGATAAGTGTTATTGGTCCGCCTTAATATAGGGAACCTAGCCTTCCAAACACCAAATGTCCGCTCTATACAATTTCGCAGGGATGAGTGTTTGTAGTTAAAAACATCTTTAGGTCCCTTAAATCCACCACTTCTCCTTTGGTAGTCAGGCAAGTGGTAAGTCCCACCTCTGTACGGAGCAAGAAAACAACTATTGTTTGCGTACGCCGCGTCAACAAGATAGTATTTTCCTACGCAAGTTAAACGAATTTTGTTAGAATTTGGATGTTGTAACAGGTAACAAATTGAGAATCATATAGATGGGTTGCGGTCTTACCAGGCGGTGGATGTGGGAATTTGAACTTGGGTTCGGCGACCGCATCCGCAAGCACTCGTGCATCATGTGCTGAACCTTCCCAACCACTAAATATGTATGTGAACTTCATATCGAATGAACAGGCTGCCATTACATTAAGAGAGTTGAACCCTTTCCTATTGCGGTACGCAGTCTGATTTTGAACACCAATCGGTGTACACGGTATATGAGTCCTGTCAATTGCACCTATGCAGTCCTGAACAACAGATCCATAATGAAATATGTTAGTGTGTTTATAAACCAAAGTTGTGGCATACTGATAAGACTGAGAAACAAAACTTACGTTAAACCAAGTCCCATATCTATGACGATTGCCACGGACAAAATCACTAACTTTGTCATAGTTGGGAGGTTTAATGAAATCATCGTGCAACGCACAAATTGCACCTAGGACGTCACTGAATCTTCGTGAAATTGTCTCCCCCGAATGTTGCCATACATCTTGTGACTCACGATTAGTTTGACTTTGTGCAACGATGGTTAAGAAGACAAATACTTGTTCTGGGACGTTCATATTGTTTGTTGGTTGTAACAAACCTCTCTCTATTAGTATTTCACAAAGAATCCTAAATGCACGTGGTCCCATACGCACCTTGTTAAACATTGCAGCCTCATTAGTATTTGCTAATAACTCGTTCACTTTGTCTATACCCCTTAAAGCAGAGTTATGCATCGGCCTTGGTACCCGGTACTCATCATAAACAATGGCGGCGGCTGTAGCGAGGCGTATTGCTGCACGAAAGCCCCTTCTGCGGCGTCTCGTTCTGCTTGACTCCACTTCATGACTTTCGTTTGCTGAACCTTGTGGCTGCATGATGTTGCTTTACGCGTTAACCTGTAACGAGAAAATAAATACAAAAAATGTGTCAAGTATGATCTCAATTATTGTAATCTACTTCGTCAACCACCTGCGTTCCAAACTAAATGAGGAGTTGGTTATAATAACTCAAATGTATTTAAAACAATTACTCAGAAATAAACCACAACTCAAATGGTCCAAGTCATGATTTTGGAATTAAAAAAATTACACCACAACAATCCGGATCAATGGTCCAAGTGCACTACTCAGAAATAAAGGATACAACTCATAATCAACTTAAACATTACACTAGAGAACACGACTCAAATAAACCTCACTAAGTAGATAACACTCGAATGAAAATAGTAGACACTAAATCGTGGTCCACCATGGCGGAAAATCGGACCATTTGGCACTAACATTCGCCATTTAAGGCGTAGGTGGGCGGTTGTAATGGTTTGGTGGTTGGTTATAGGGCTGTGGAGGCTGATTGTATGAATTAGGTGGCTGGATGTAGGGGTTAGGTGGGTGATTGTATGGGTTAGGTGGCTGGTTGTAGGGATTTGGGACTTGAGAGAAGTTGCGAGGTGGCTGGCTATAAGGATCCCGAAACAGATGCAGGGCTGGAGTTTGTGGGACTTCAATAAAGTCACTAATAAAGTTCCGCCTAATGTCATCATCAATTCTGCCCCAAACTGGCCGCCAAGTAGGGGAACTCATGATTTTGTCAAAAGCATGTGTTTGCATACGCTTATCAAGTCCCATCTCTGCAAGCGAATTTAGGATGATATCAGCTTCATTAGGGCCATTGACGGTGTTCAAAGATGGCTGGCTTTCCTTGTCTGTATGAAGATCCTCTCTCAAATCATCTCTCATGTCCTTAACATATGAGAGTAGCATCTCCCGCGAAGAATCGTTGGATTTCCTTGCTCTGGACTGTCTTTTCTGAATCCCACGTGACGATGAGGCGATATTTGTTGTATTTCGCCGTCCATAACGTTCAACGCGGCTGGAAAGATCATCACGCACATCGTCATCATCACTATTTTGGTATGGAGCATCTCTGGTTGGCTGTTGTTGTTCATCGGCAGCAGTAACATCCTCCATGTGTGCATCATCCGCTGCCTCTTCTCCTACACTTGGGTGATATGCACCTAATCCAGTAGCTCTAACTCTACTGGGGAATAGGGCAGCCAAGTACGCCTCGTTCAGCTTCCATCCATTAGTAAACACTGTTTTCACATCGCGGTTTCGCTAAAAATAAATTAGAGAATTGGTTAGTAACCTCTAAGTAGAGAGGTAAGTTTGTAACAATTTAAATATGTCACTGTTATTGTGATTATAATCAATGTCATATGTTACCTTACAAAGATCTTTCTGTAGCTCCTCAGAACAAGTGAAAGTTGAAGTGGTAGAATCCCATCCTACTCCTGTATGACTTTGTAACATTTTGTACGCGGCGTATACCTTACCCAATCGTCGGCGTTTCTCCTTAAGACGCTCACCATCGGGAACATAGCCATCAAAAAAGCCGGCCATTTTTGAGGCCCAGTGATTATAATGATGAGTTTCTGGTAGGCGACCATGGTTAGTGTCGTGGTATTCGTAAAATTTCTCTAGCAAAAAAGCCTCTGCAGCAGGGCTCCAAAAAAGTGGCCTCTCATCTCTAGTTTTTCTTGGCATCTACGCACGCAGATCACAACCAGGAGCAGGACAACACATGCAAAAACGGAAGACACCACATTCACAAAATGACAACAAAACTAAAAAACAACTACAACAACAACAAACCAAACTAAGGGGGACCAAACCTGCCTCCCAGGGGGCTTTTAACTCAAAAGGGGACCAAACTTCCCTAGAATTTTGGTATCCAGAAACCTCCCTGGAATTTTGGCCACAGACTTTTTAACACTGTTTTTTTTTTGCTTGCAGATATGGATCACCTCTATTGATAGGGGTATTTTGCACTGCTCGTTAGTATATATACACATTGGATTCTTGGTAAGACATATTGGATTAGTATATATACATACATACATACATATATATATAAAAAATATGTCCAGATGCAACGCAACTGAACATTAGGACCTGAGTTCTTTCTTTTCATTAGGTCAATTCATTTTTTTTTTTTTAAGTTTCAAGTCCTTAGGACCTGAGTTCTTAAACAGAACATCATTCCTATTCATTATTAAAAAAAGGGCCCACCGAAGTTAAAAAAATAAGAAGAAAAGAAATTACCATCTCTAACCGATTCTTGGTAAGATATATAGGATTATATACATATATATATATATATATATGAAAACTATAGTCCAGATGCAACACAACTGAACATTAAAACAAGCTTAACACAACTGAACATTAAACACAACTATAGTCCAGCTTAGTTATACTTATCATTATTCTCGTTGGCATTTCTTTAAAAAAAAAAAAATAGTAGATCTATTACTCACAGTCCCCAAATTACTTACAGGAACTATTGTAATCAAACGTAAAACAAATCAAAAACCATATCAGGATTATCAAACCAACTGCCAGAAACAAATCAAAAGTTATCAAAATTCCTTGTTTCTCAAAATTTTGGCGTTGTCGTTTTCCTATTTTTCTCACTATTCGGCAATGAGAGTTGGAACCATTTTCTTAGAAGTTTCAGAGGGGGAAAGAAGCTCATCTATAGACAAATTTTTCACTAGAATTCTTATGCGAATGAGCAAAAATTTTGTTGATATTTAACCTAGTTCAGAAACAAATGCACCAAGATCTCAGAAAGCAAACACTATCTCCAGAAAACAAAAGTTGAACCCGGAATCACAACCAAGTCTAGCACTGTCTCGACAAACCACAATCACAACCAAATCAAACACTATCCAGTCTACAGAAACTAAAGTCACAGACGAAATCACTATCCACTCTCCAGAAACCAAAAGTCACATCCAGAAACCAACGAGAAATACAAGGTGAGGATAACTTACTGTTACAGAGTTTGAATCCGACGACGAGATGAAGGACAACGGATGCAGCACTCCAAACGCAGAAGATGATTTCTTCCGAGTCCTCAACGACCTTCTGACCTCTCTCCGGTGAAGTCGAGGAATGAGCTTGCTTTCGTAGTATCGGTGAAATCGGTACCGAATCTGGAGTTTTCTTTGATTGTTGATAAAAACCCCTTTACTCCGGCCACTTCTCATCAACAGCGACTGAAGGGGAACTTGCGAACAACGTTCGAGGACGTTTGGGAATAGACAAGAAGACTGGAAAAGAGAGAAAAAGCCAGAGGGAATCTCGGCTGTTCACCCATGCGAGAGGCAAAAGGGACTGCAGATTCTCTGCTGAAGCATGGGAGAGGAAGCCAGGGTCGTTGGAAGTTGGGTGTGAGCATTAAGTGCACAGTAAATTTTACTGTGCACTGGGGTTTCAAACGGGTGAATCAGGGGGGGGCCTGATTCTGAAATCAGGCCCCAAAATGATCCCAATCACTTTTCAAATCACATTTTTTACTGTTTATTTTTGTCTTTCCAAACACTGATTTGATTTTAATTAGGGGATTTGAATCCCTCAATCCCCCAACCAAACATGCACTAAACTTTTGTTCGGATGTTGCTTTTGAGTGGATCCCTATGTTAGAGAATGAATGTGCGGTAGAATCGCAAAATGGGTCCTTCTTACGGGTGCCTCTGGTTGTTTCTCTCTTAGGAGTTAGCTCCCTCTATAGCTACCATGTTTTAGCTGTCGTGCTTTCTAACATGCAAAGTCTAATTCTCAGTATAAAAATAAAAATAAAAACTTGCTTAAGGCTCCCGTTTATTTCACCGATTCGAGTTTAAAATTTAAATTTTATTACAGTAAAAAATTCTCTGAAACAATCACATCTAACTTTTTTACTACAGCAAAAAGTTCTCATATAAAGTCACATCTTAACTCGAATCAGCGAACTAAACGAGACCTAAATATCCCATAGCTTAATGTATATGCTCGTTTGAGATGCTAGAACTTGTACTGGTCCATTAATACCACAGCCCTAACGGCGATTATTCTCAAACCATCCGAAGAAGAAGACGACAATCACAGCTGAAGCAACCAAACCACATAATTGATTTGGTCCCGCGCGGAGGAACTTGTGATGGTCGACTCGAGGAGCTGCGGCAATGACATGGCAGTATTACGCTTAGAACCTCCACTGTTAAAGTGTACCACTCAAGTCTTACCCTTCAATAATTGCCTTTAACCAGTCCATCTTTGCTAAATTCAGATACAACAAACACATTAACATGTAACTCAGATAGAATAAGTAAAGATTTTTTCTTGATAAGATAGATAAAAACAGATTCAGTTTATGATCTATTATCTTGCTACTTTAAGATTAGGAGTTAACATGGGAACACGAGCACCTTCAGCCTCTCGAATCGCTTCCATTAAATCCTTCGCATCTGCTAGCTGAAATTCAGAGATAAACAAGATACCATCGACTTATAAGTCGAAACGACACTGATAATGCAAAGGTTTAGAAAAACCATTAAGCAAAGAAATCTATGATATGCAAAATTATATCAAAGATGAAATAACAGATACAACCACAATAATAGAAAAATATAGCAAATTTTTTAATCTGTAGAGGCATACTCGTTTCTGAGTGCTTGAAATCATATAAATCAAGATTCAATAGAAGAGTTGGTAAATCCTTCTTATATTCATTAATTGAATAAGAATATAACCAATGACAACATGCCTTAATAGCAAATCAATCTGTCAGAGACTTGAGACGGCTAAAATCCAATCAAGTTAATAACAATAACTTGAGACGATACAAAAATTAGACATACGAGAGATATTCAAAGACTCTAAATCCAAAAAAAAAAAAAAAAAGGAGAGAGAAAGAAAGAAATACCTCAGTAGAAGAAGAAGACGACGGCATAAGAAAAAATATAACGAATATCAATCTTTTTGCACACCTTCCAGATCAATTGGTACCAATAAGAACCTTATAAGCAGAGAGTGGTTTCAAGTGTTGGGGGACGCAAAAAAATTCCTAAGAACCGTTAGGTGCCTATAGGAACAGTACGTATGAGTAACAGGTAGAAGACCCGACTATGTTGAGGTCCCGCAAGGTGGAACCCATAAGGGGTTGAGGAGTTACACTGATTGTATTGTATCCAACATCATTAGATGTACTACCTTCGAGCATATGGAGTTAAAGAAAAAGCAAAACTTAGTAAGTGCATATCTAACATCTTTTGTTAGAATTCCATTCAAAGCAAGTGGCAACAATTATTGCATCACTTTGTGACAATCGTGCATCTTCATTCTAATAATTTTTAAGTCCTTCACCGACACCAAATTCTTGAAATTGGAAGAATACTCTTTTGGAACTTTGACGGAAGTAAGTCGCTCACAGAACTTTTTCTTTTCTTGTCTCGATAGTGTATACTTAGCCAAAGGTATGTAAGTGCAAGTGCTTTTTTCTTCAGGACCCAAGTCACATCCAATTTGCATCTCCACGAGATTTAACCGTGCTTTGGACTATCTTTCATTTTACTAGGGATGTCAAGCAACGTGCGAAATATTGACTCATAAACATTTTTCTCAATATGCATGACATCCAAATAATGACTAACGAAGAGTAAACTCCAATATGAAAGTTTGAAAAAAATTAACTTCTTCTTTTAAGGTCCAATCGCCGGCTCATTATTTGTTCCTTTCTTCTTCCAAAAAACCACTTTCACGTTCTTGACCATCTCAAATATTTGTTTCCCTATCAACGGTTTTGGAAGTGGTCTTTCTTCAGTCTTACCAATAAATGCTTCTTTTTTTTTTTTTTTTTTGCGGTATCGATGATTCATAGGCAAGAATCTCCTATGACCATCATAAAACGTCTTCTTTCTATTTTTCAACCAGATAGATGTCTCTATCATGCAAACGGAGCAATCTATGGAACTCTTAACTAAGTACCCATATAGGTTTTCATATGCAGGGAAGTCATTAATGGTCCACATCAACATTGTACGGAGTGTGAAGGTCTCTTGATGGAAACCATCCTCAACTTCGATATCTCTTTCCCATAATCTCCTTAGCTCGTCGATCAACATTGCCAAGTACACACCAATATCATTTCCCAGTTGATTAAGTCCTGAAATCAACAAGGTCAATATTATGAGCTTCCACTTCATGCACAAGTTTGATATCCCATCAATGGTAAGTCTAAATTTGTCATTTTCATTACCTATAGTAGCAGTGAGCAGTGCAAATCACATAGTTAGATACATTGGTGTTAGGTTTTTGGTAATTTTTATGGGTGTTACTTGTAATGTGCAAAACTCTCGATATCAAAGTGACTTCATGACCACAAATTTGTTCTGTTTCATGATGTTTGGGATGTGTGGCATTTTTGTTTTTGTTTTTTGTTTCTTGTCTTTTGTGTGTGTCACTTAAGGTATGTTTGGTAGGAAGGATAGAATGAGGAAAGGATAGATAGGTTGTGAGGGAAGAATAATACGAAGGAAGGGAAGGATTGTAAATTTATTTAACGTTGTTTGGTATGATAGGAAGGAAAGATTATAGTTATACATCCCTTTGGTATTAAAAGTGGAAAGTAAAGAAAGGATTGCTATTATTTATAAAAGTATTATGTTACGCGTGATAAATAAATCGTTTTAGAAAATAAATTGAATTTATTTAGTTAGCATGTTAATTGGTGCGTTATCAATACATAACACCGAAATATTATAGTAATATAAATAATGTTCCTGCTGAATGCATTCGAATAGTATAAACATCTAATATTAAATATGTTTTTTTTTTTTAAATATATGTTAGCATACATACGCAAACTGCGTAAATTTTGAACTTATTATTCTGTCTTTGAAAAATATGATAACTATATTTGCTGAGATGAAATTCATTTATTAATTATTAATGAGATGAAGTTTTGCAGGAAAATAAAAACCTACTTATTAAGTGGTACGAGTTTCCAACAAAAGAGAGTTAAATTTGTAATGTCATATTGTGACTTTTGTCTCCGTCACCAATCCATCCTAAGTAGGGAAGATTCTTACGAGATTCCACTCCCTTGACCAATCCACCCAACCAAACAAACAAACAAAAAAAGCTCCCCTCCCTCATTTCCCCCACCCCTATCCTTCCACCTTTCAATCCACCCTATCAAACAGACCCTTAAAGCTTCAATGTGATGCATTCATGCAATTTTAATTGGAAAAGATGATGCATGGGTGTGCGATTCTTCCAAGACTCATGAAAAGTTCTTTATTAAAGTCTCGTTTACTTCGTAGATTTAAATTTTCAATTCGAGCTAAAATATGATATTTTCTTCTAGTTTTTAACCGTAACATAAAAAATTAGATGTTTTATTAACTATAGAGCCCTAAAACTAAAAATTTAAATCGGTAAAATGAACGAGGCCTAAGACTTGCATTTCGGAACAAACGTGGAAGAATAAACTGAAGCAGATTTACCACTTCTAATTGGCTTGCTGTGGAAAACCTGTTGAAGATTTTCGAGGGAGTGGTAACTGATCTGCAGCTGATTTTGTCGCCAAAGTCCGAAAGCAAACACTCTGCAATGTAACAGGACATAAGGCCTATAGGATGAGGAAATTGGCTACTAATAAAATTGAAAATTTAGGATCAAACACTCAAGATGAATATGATGGCAGTTGCAAAGGCCGCAACTGAGGCACGGTTTAACTCCGTCGCGGAAGATATTACAAATGAGGACCTGAAGGCTTTTGAATGGTAGATGGAAAAGAGGCTTGGCTCATTGGACCAGGGGCTATTTTCAGGACCATTCTAAAGTGTGATATCTCACTGAACAAGTTGGTGGAAGCTTGAATGGGACAAAAACTGTCTTACATGCGTCATGAAGGGTGACACGCATTCAACTTGATACAAACTATTGTCTCGTTCATTTTACCGATTTGAGTTTTCAATTTCAGTTTTGCTACAGTTAAAAGCTCTCATAAAAAGTCAAATCTAACTTTTTTTCTGCTACAGTTAAAAGTCACATCTCAGTTCGAATTGAAAACTCGAATTAACGAACTAAACGAGGCTTATCATGTGAGAACTTGTTCATGGAGAAAATGGTGACACTCTGGGATTCCATGCTCATATGCCATTGCCTGTATTTGGAAAATGGGCCAAGATCCTGAGGAATATGTTCGTCATTAGTACAAGAGGGTGTATCTTAATACTTATGTATATAAGATATCTGCCATTAGAGACCGACCAAGACGAGTGGGCTAAATCTGCATTGCCTCCAATGTTGAAGCCTAAATAAAGAAGGCGGCCAAGAAGGCCAGAGAGTGAGAACGCTTGAGCCTCCAATATGAAGTGACAAATGTGGTAAAGAAGGCCATAACAATCGGACTTGCATAAGGCGTAAGGCGGCTTTTAGTAACTTACAAAATCCGGTGCAAGCAGTGATGGAGTCAACTTTTCATTTTAATGAGGGTGTATATTAAATTTTTTTAATAAATTATCTTAGTGGAGACATATAAAAATATATATTTATTTTAGTGTGAGCATAAATTATTTCAGTAGGAGTTTAAGTGTAAAATTTTAAAATTTTAAAAATTAATATTTAAAAAAAAAAATTTTGAATTGGGACGGTAGCCTCCACTGAGCTGTATTTAAATCCGCCACTGGATGCAAGTAGACCTCATAACCCAGCTCTTGTGTGTAGTATTTAATTGGCAGCTCATAATTGATGACTAAATCCCCCTACAAAACCAATATATATCATCCTGCCCATCTTTTTCGCATAAGACCCCCCAAACTTTAGGCGTTTTATATTCTTCATAGACACCAAAGTTATCTTGAAGAACAAGAACCAAAGTTGCCATGAAGAAAAACAACCAGATGAGTAAAACCATTCTCAATAAAACTCAAAAGAAGAATTCAAACTGCTTACCCCGCAGTTCTATTTTTAAGTCGTGGATAGAATGTCCATTAACAACACAAAAATATTCAACCAAACGAATTAAAACAATAAGACCAACTATTATAAAATTAAAAATTAAACTCTTTAGTAATTCAACTCCTATTTACATTCGGATATATATAATCTTACCCAATTTAGGATATGTCAGGATCACTTCTTTGCGTAGATAATTTTTCCATTTTTCTTTAATTGTTTCTTATATTTTTCATTTTTTCGGTACAATTATATTTTTCATATTTACGTCAATGGTATTTCTACCCCCGTAAAACAAATTCAAAGGTTTTTGTTTTTAATTATTTTCGTAATATTTATTACACTCTTTTATACTATTTTTATATAAGTCATGCTTTAAAATTCTTGACGAAAGAATAATTTATATCTTTGACTTTGAATTTACCATTAAATAAAAAATAAAGTTTTGGTCAAAAACATTTGAATCGTACTTTTTCAAAACAAAAAAAAAAAAAAGCTGTCATAATAATATACAGACATCTCTTTATGTTTTTTTTTTTTAACCAAAAAAAAAACATACATTTTTCTGAAGAAATATATTTGATAGTTTCACTAAATGAAATATACATATATCACTAAATGAAGTATACAGACATTAGTTTTTGTTTTTTTTTTCCCCTTTGAAAAGTTTAACGAAAGCAGATTTCAAGTAAAACTAAGCAAAAATAATTGTCTTTCAAAAAAAAAATACAAAACACAAAACGCTAGAAATATTAAGATTGAAAAAACAAAAAATAGTGGAACATTACGGCACTAATTTATGGATCATCGTTTTCCCAAAGCAAACAGCCTTAATAGATAGTATTTATTAGTTATTACATGGTAATGGGAAACGACATTCAGGCCGTTTATCAAATATTCAAATCTTTCTACTGTCTTTGCGTTCTTTCACTCATAACTGGCGAAACAGGGAATGCCAAAAAAACCACAAAATTCAAAGAGAAGAAAAAATAGGGACCGCCGGCAAGATAGAACCAGCGTCGACGACATAAACATTTCCCGAAACGTATTCCGAAGAATCATGTATCAAATATCGAACAAGCGACGTCAATGCCGGATCCGAGGTGCCAAAAGTCCTTAAAGGCACAATTCTCTCACCTACAATGGATAGCCAATCTTTCTTGATGAGGCCTTCAGTAATCTCAGACTTGAAGAGCCCCGGTGATATTGAATTCACTCTGATCTTGTAAGGCCCCAATTCAAGAGCCATAACCTGTCATCTCTTCTCTATCAGTATGATTACACATAAGTCTTCTTCTTATCACTAATGAAATCAAGAATAATCCAAGAAGTGGACAACACTAAGGCCTCGTTCGTTTCGCTGATTCGAGTTTAGAATTCGAGTTGAGATGTGATTTTATGTGAGAGCTTTTTACTGTAGTAAAAAAGTTAGATGTGACTGTTTATGAGAGTTTTTTACTGTAGCAAAACTTAAATTCTAAACTCGAATCAGCGAAACGAACGAGGCCTAAGAGTTTTCAATTTCAATTTTACTACAGTTAAAAGCTCTCACAAAAAGTCACATCTAACTTTTTCTGCTATAGTAAAAAACTTTTATATAAAATCACATCTCAGCTCAAATTAAAAACTCAAAGCAACAAACTGAATGAGGCCTTAGATTAGCCTATAAGCTACTAGACTTCTTTTAGGCTTTCCATATTGTAAAAACTTGGAAGTGACTGATATTATGACATACTATTGTTCTCAAGGTGTAGGCATACTAGTTGGTAACGAATAGGAGGACGAGTTTCGTAGGCGGGCCAACCTACTTGGGATGTGCTAAGCTTCTTTGATGTAAGTTATTCGTTCTCCATTTACATTAAAAAAAAATGATAAAGATTACGACGACAGATTTAAAATTTACAATAAGAAGTCGAAACATAAAAGGAAATTGGAGAGTTTTTGAGGTCTTTCAATGAGTGATCTCAATTCTCAAGGGTAGTTTCCAATATACAATACATTAGTTACTAATTGCCAAATAGAGAGCAGAATAAGGTAAGTTGAAGAGGAAAAGGCAAAATAAGAATCTGAATGATAACTATATCACTTGGGTCCATACGCAATAATAACCAGCAAGTAAACACATCTTAGCTAAGAAACTTGCAACAAACTAAAAGCCTCAACCATTCCTTCCCTGTCCTAGCTGAACCCCAAGTTACACGTTTAGAAATTGGCACTATAATTGAAAGAAAAAAAAACACAAAAACGTTGAATTTTATTCTTTTTATTCTTTTTTTCCTAT
This sequence comes from Morus notabilis, assembly GCF_000414095.1. Classification (NCBI taxonomy): domain Eukaryota; kingdom Viridiplantae; phylum Streptophyta; class Magnoliopsida; order Rosales; family Moraceae; genus Morus; species Morus notabilis. The sequence continues at coordinate 226,669 of NW_010368057.1, read as the reverse complement.
TATGCGATTTTGTTTTAGTGTATTTTCTCTTTTCTCTATTCGGTCATTCCTTAATAGAATTTTCTTATCATTTCAGTTTGAAGGTCAACAACCGCACTTAATTTGACAAGCATGTCTATAACAGTGTTTCATCTCAAATCAGCGGCAAAGTTACATGTCATTACCTTTGACAACGTGTTCACACCGGCCTTCGAAGCAGAATATGCGAGTCCCCCAGGCAACTGACCACGGTTAAGCCCGGAAATAGAAGAAATGTTGATGACCGACCCTCCTCGACCTGCATCGCGCATCAGTCTGCAGACGTACTTCGACACCAACCAAGTTCCTTTCAAGTTTGTGTTAAAAACAGTGTCCCATTCATCCTCAGACAAGTCCAATGGAGATTTCACATTACCTAAAGGCACACAAATATAACTATAAACTTCTGTCTTCACACATTTTGAGGAAATTTGTAACAAAAACCTTTGTTTACAGTTTACGCATCCAGAGATTGAAATCAAAATTTGGCTAAAACTGAAGCAACATATATTGATATCAAATTGCAATGCAATATAGCAAAAGAGCTCAAATTTGTCTTGCAACTATACAGATATGTATAGTACTAATCCGTTTAAATAATGTATATACTCGTTTGAGGCACTAGATTTTGTAGTTATATATGTTAGAACTACATCTTCTTATCTGGGTTTTACTGGAATATGTACTTCTCTGATAAAATTTGTGCCATAAGGCCACGTTTGCGTCTGATAAAATTTATAGCAGATTAACAAAACAACTTTAAGATGAAGAGTCTGTGGTCCGTAATTTTCCCATATGTCTCGAGTTTCAAATAATGAAAAAGAAAGAATCAAAAGAATGAAAACATTCATTTTAATTCAGCAGCTTCTCTAATAACCAAAAAAAACTAATCCTCCGTGAATAAAAAAGGGATTCCCTTTAACAAAATCAACATACAAACTATAAAAATTCAGAACAAAATAGTAACAATAACAAAGTCAAAATTCTAACATTCTAACAGACTACGACATTTACACAAAATTCTCTTCCTCAAAGTCCAATACTAACACTTAAAAAAAAACAAAAACAAAAAACATTGGGAAGAAATCAAATACAAATAAAATTTGATTCTCTATTGTATAAGACCCAGTTAGTACAAAAAACCAAAGCAGAAAAAGAACATATATATATATACACGCGCGCGCATAAATTTGCTCGAAAACAATCATAAATGAATTTTAACAGAAGAGAAACATTTGGAAAATAAATAAATAAATAAATACAAAACGAAACAAAACAAAACAAAAACCTCTGAATCCCGCGTTGTTAATCAAAGCATCAATCCTCCCAAAGGCTTCCCAAGCCTTCTGCACGGACTTCTCAATGGTGGGCCCGTCGGCGCAGACATCGAGCTCCACCGCCACCGCTCTGAGATCAGTAGACGACGACGACTGGGTGGGCAGAACGACATTATTGATTTGGTCGCAGAGGGACTTCAGGCGGTCGACGCGGCGAGCGGCCGCGATGACGTGGCAGCCGACCTTGGCGAGGTCGAGGCAGAACTCATGGCCGAGCCCCGATGAGGCTCCGGTGACCATCACCACCCTCCCACTCAGGTCGTGCCATGGCTCGAGTTGCTGCTCCGATGCCATTGTTGGTGGTGAGGACTTCAGAGAGTAAATGAAATGAGTCGGTAATTTAATAATAATATACTATTATTATGCATCTGCAATGAAATAGTCTGGTTATATAGCTTTTTTTTTGTTTTTCCTTTTTTGTCCGGTGATGAGGGAGACCCTTTATTAAAAAAATAAATAAAACAAATGAGGACGAAAACGGAAAAGACCCGAAATAAAAACATGGAAACAAAGATTTTAATTTATTTTTTTGTGTTTTAAATTAGTTCTATTTTGTTTAATTTATTTTTATTTAATTAGATGTTATTTTATTTTATTTTAATGTATTTTTGTTTAATTTTATTTTTTATTCTAATTATTTATAGCATTTTTATTTGAAGGGAACTGGGGTGCAAGACAGTATAAAAACGGAAAAAATCAGACAAAAAATCAATTAAAATAAATAACAAATAGAATAAATAATAATAAAACAGAAATTTAGACTTTATTATGAGCGTAATTTATTTAAAATAACGTTTATACAAATTATTTAAGAAAAAAAGGAAAAGAAGAATAAAAGGACATAAAATAAATGAAGACAAAAATGCGAAAAGATCTGAAACAAAAAATAAGAAGAAAAAAATTTTGATTTATTTTATTGTGTTTTAAATTAGTTCTATTTTGTTTTGTTTCACTAATTTTTTATTTAATTTAGTGCGTTTTTAATTTATTTTAGTGTATTTTTATTTAATTTTATTCTTTATTTGAATTACTTATAGTGTTTTTAAATGAGTAGTATCAAAAATTTAATACAAAAAAGTGTTAAAGTGGACAAAATCAGCCAATTAATGAGTTAAAAACAAACAAATAAACAAAATAGACAATAAAAATTAATAATTAAATTCAGAACGAATCTCGGTTGTCGGATTGAGACACTCAACGACTAAGATTCGCGCGTGAAATCACGCCCAGCCAAGGGCGCGCGGAGGTCTGTCGCGCCAGTACGTGTACATATCTGTTCATGTTCGCGTGAGATCTGCTGCCGTATGATTTACATGAGCTCGTTTCTACAGCCACTGGAACTTTGACACATTTTTGCGTCGTTGAACTTTCCAATGACACGCTGCCACGTGGATCCCACTGAAGTTGCCTTCCAATCATAGACGGAAACATTGCCCGTTCACTTCACCAATTCGAGTTTAGAATTTGAGTTTTGTTATAATAAAAAGTTCTCAGAAATAATCACATCTAACTTTTTTACTACAGTAAAAAACTCTCATATAAAATCACATCTCAACTCGAATTATAAATTTGAATCAGTGAAGTAAACAGGCAAGTGAATCCAAGCACACTGAATTATTTTCTTAAAAAAAAAAAAAAGAGAATGACGAAACATTTCGTTATACCTGCCCAAAATTCCATTTTTCTTTAGTTGTATAGATTATTATTATTATTATTATTTGAGTAGGTGTTACTCTTATTTTCTCCTTTTTTTGTCAAATGGAAAAGGTATTCAACCGGTGTTATTTTCCACTGTTCTTATATTTTTCCGTTTGTTTCGCTGTTTTTAATTAAGAGTTTAAAATTTGAGTTAAAAAATAATTTTATATTAAAAAAATAATGTAATAAATTAAATTAAATTTAAATTTTTAGGATAGAAAATACTATAATTAAAAGTTATTCTAATTTCAATTAACAAAACGAACTGTTCAGTTTGTATTGGAATTTGCACTATGCAGTGACTCACGTGCAATTGGTGCACATTTTTCCTCCTTTTTATATAGCGGAGGCACGGAGAGCCATGTGCTATATATATTGTTGTTATTGGAAGTTCCAAACTTTTCTTTGGGTGGTGGAACTTATAAAAGATTTTATTTTCTTTGGGTGGGGCACTTGTAAAGATAAAAATTTTAAAATTAGCGGATCTTTTACCGATCATAAAGTTTCTTTTGGGGGACACTGATAAAGATAAGTATAAATTGTATTTTTGCGTCATAAATTGTGTTGTGTGAGAAAATATGAGTGATATGTGGAACGGCGACAGCGTAACACGTGACCCTACTTTCTTTCAAAAGGTGACAACCCTCGACGCTTGAAGCTCGCTTCCCCTCGACGCTACAAAGAAAGGCCCAAATTAGGGCATCGACCAGTTGTGTCGTCAAAACTTATGCAACAAACTTCCTCTAGAAATGGTCGACTGTCAGAAAGGACACGAGGTCTATGCGGCACAGACGACGAGCGGAATACTCTTCAGAAATGAGCATGACATCACAAGTTACGTCTAGGGGTGGGAGACGTCTGCAATATGGGCATTAATTGCAAACCCATAAACCGCCCTACAATGGGCAGTGAAGGATTACAGGAATCCACAGAGCCGTAATAGAAGATCAATTGGCTGAGTGAACAGTCCAAAAGGTGATTAGTGGGCTACGGCTCAGGCCTAGAAGGGTATACCACTCGAGTACTTCTACCTACGAAGGAAAACCACCCACGAAGGAAGCTTGAGCTATAAAAAGGGCAAAGCCCCATACACAATGGGGATGGACTCCTCGAGTATTGAATCATAGAGAGAATATACGTGCATGTAAATTGTAAAAAGTCCAAAAGAAATATATCATACACAAGTGGATGTAGCTTTTCATTAACGGAGTGAACCACTATAAATCTCGGGTGTCCTCTTATACAAGCATTACACTCATGCTTACAAAACACAACAAACACTTTATAGCATAGTTTCAAATATACCGTTAATTTCCAGCCGGTAACCCAACGGGATACCAGTGGGTAACCCGGCGTATTTCTGTTGACGAAATTCAACCATCAACAATTGGCGACTCCACTGGGGACCGAACCCAGAATCTCTTGTTCATACGTTTGTTGACATGCCTCTAAGAAGAAGAATTGAGGCCATCAACTAAGGCGGCCAAATGGAAGAAACTACAGCACATCCGGCAAACGAGGGAATGGAAGAAGACCTACCTCCGGTTAGAAATGGAGCCCCACCCCCAGACATGCCACAACCAGACCCTGTGCAGATGCAAGCCCAGCTCATTACCCTAACCGACCTGGTGCGGGGACTGATGACTGTAGTTGAGCGCTTAGAGGGAAGAAACTCAATGCCGCCTCTGGAAGACGCCCCGAGACTGTTAGAAGCTGTCGTGGCTGGAAACCACAACCCCGGTGACCGCCAAGATATCCCAGAAGGAATCGGGGACAGTGAAAATCTTAGAGGTGATCCCAGGCCTCGGCCCTCCTAATCCACCGGCAATCGTCTAAGGGCCGCCGGACTCTGAGCTCCTGAGAACCAAATAGCCAGAGGCCTAGGAAACCCCGAAGCGCCACCTCAGAACCCAGGCAGAAACCTTCTAGAAGATGCGGGGTCGGTGCAAGTGGGCGGACGAGCCAGAGGCGGACCCAATGCACAAAGGGCAGAAGCGTCAAGAGGAGCTGGTTCAGCAATCTCTACAGAGGAGGCACTAGCCATTATGGAGCGCATGGCCAGCCTAGAGCAAAAGCTCACGGGCAATGTCGCCGACCTAAAGAAAAATATAGGGTGAGTGGCCGAGGTGGTGAACGTCGACATCACACCTAGCCGGACGCACGACCACCCGTTTACCGAGGAAATTATGGCGCCATCTCTCCCCGATAAATACAGGTCACCCTCGATCGCACCATATGACGGCAGAGGGGATCCCGATGATCACCTAGAAATGTACACGGGGCACATGCTCTTGCATGGATATGCCGAGGAGATCATGTGCCGAGCCTTCCGAAACCATCTAACGGACTCTGCCCAGAAATGGTTTCGAACGCTAAAACCAAACTCCATCTCAAGCTGAGACGAGTTGAAGGAAGCATTTTCCCTTCAGTTTATGGGAGTACAAAAATATGTCCCTCCAAAGCAGAATTTGACAACAATATACCAGAAGCCAAACGAGTCATTAAAAGAGTGGCTCGCAAGGTATGGGAAGCTGTCGCCGCAACAACAGACATAACCGACAGGGAGGCCTTGATGGGGGCATTATCTAGCATGACAAAAATTACCCCCTTCAAGAGATAGCTGAACTGGAAGATCCCGTCCAGTTACAAAGAATTCCTTGCACGAGTGCAAGGGTACATCAATGCCGAGGAAGCAGATGCAAACGACCCCGAGCACAGGTCCAATAAAAACAAAGGGACTGAGCAAGGGTCGACGGCAGGGAAGCAGGACGGAAAGAAATGACGAGGCGGAGGAAGCGAGGACAAACAGTCTGCTTCGGCGCCGAACACTCCAGAACCTAAGAAGCCGAGGCAAGAGGAGAACCGCAAGCCTCGACCGTTTCAAAGGTACGATTCCTACCATGAATTTATAGTAGGAGTCGAGGAAGTGTTTAATCAGGTAGGTCGTGGGAACTTACTGCGCCACCCAGAGCCAATGAGGTCATATCCAAACCGAAAGAACCAGAAGAAATATTGTAAGTTCCACGGCGACGTCGACCACCACACTAATGATTGCGCCAATCTTAAAGATGAAATAGAAAGGGTAATCCGTGAGGGAAGGCCAAAATGACGGTCGACGCCGAGAGGAGAACCAACGACCAGAGGACCGAGAACCCGTTGGCGTCATACGGACCGTCCTCGGTGGTCCGTATATTGGAGGAGACTCGAGGAGATCTCAAAAAGACTACGCCCACGAAGCCAGAGGGGTGTACCAGGAATGGTTCTGGAGTGCACCACAAAAGCAACAAGGTTTGGCAGCGCTGACGTAGCATTTAATGAGGACGACGCCAACGGGGTTCACTTCCCCCACAATGACGCCTTGGTGGTAGAAGCCGTAATTAGAAATCACACCGTATGCCGAATCCTGGTGGACAATGGGAGCTCAGTAGACCTCATATACTCTGACTGCCTAGAAAAGATGGGGATCCCAAAGGAGCAATTGGAAAAAACCTCCAGACTGTTGTATGGTTTCACTGGGGACTCCGTCATCCCTCAGGGGACAATCCGGCTGCCTATAACCGCCGGGGAGAAACCTCAAAAGGCCACCAAAATGGCCAATTTTTTGGTAATAAAGGGAGGCTCCCAATACAATGCCGTCATTGGAAGGCCGACCCTTCAGGCGCTAAGGGCAATAACCTCCATCTACCACCAAAAAGTCAAATTCCCTACCCCAAACGGTGTAGGCGAAATAAAGAGCAACCAATACGAGGCTAGGGTTGCGTATTCTGATGCCTTGCGTGGATTGACCAACCAAGGAGGCAGGAGTCTAGAGTGGTCTATCAAGGCGCCATTGAGGACATAGACCCCAGGGTCCAAGAGGAAGCCGCATGGTCTCAACCCGTTGAGCAATTGGTGGAGATCCATGTCGACGAGGACGAGCCAACCAGAGTGCTAAAAGTAGGTTCTGACTTAACCCCATCACTTAGGGTGGAAGTCGAGAGCTTCCTCAAGAAGAACCTGGATGTCTTCGCCTGGAATCATGCGGATATGGAAGGGATCGACCCAGAAGTCATATGTCATTCTCTGAATATCGACCCCTCATATCCCTCCAAATGCCAGAAGAGCCGACCAATGAACCCGGAGATGTACGAGGCATTGAAAGAAGAGGTCGATAAGCTAATCAACAATGGTTTCATTAGAGAGGCCCACTACCCTCGGTGGGTCTCGAACCCCGTTTTGGTGGTCAAACCTAACAGGATGTGGAGAGCATGCGTCGACTTCAGTGACCTCAACAAAACCTGCCCAAAGGATGGTTTTCCGCTCCCTCGAATAGACCAAATGGTCAACGCCACTACAGGGCATGAGATGCTGAGTTTTATGGATGCCTATTCCGGATACAACCAGATCCCCATGCATCCGACCCACGAAGAGCACACATCTTTCATAACTGATAGAGGCCTCTACTGCTACAAGGTAATGTCTTTTGGCTTAAAAATCGTAGGGGCTACATATCAAAGGCTCGTGAATAAAATGTTTACTCAACTGCTCGGCAAATCAATGGAAGTTTACGTCGACGATATGCTTGTAAAAAGTGCCAGGGCCACCCAGCACGTCGACCATTTGGGAGAAATGTTTGGCGTGTTGAGAAGATACCACATGAAACTAAACCCCCTAAAATGCGCCTTTGGAGTTGGATCAGGGAAATTCATTGGTTTCATGGTCAGTAACCGGGGGATAGAGGCTAATCCTGAAAAGATAAAAGCCTTGCAGGATATGAGGTCTCCAACCAAGCCAAAGGTTGACAGGGTGTATCACCGCTCTGAACAGATTCATATCAAATGCAACAGACAAGTGTGTTCCCTTCTTCGACGCTTTAAAAAGAAGTAAGCATTTTGAATGGACACCACAAAGCGAAGAGGCCTTCCAAAAATTGAAAGAGCACCTAAGCAGGCCGCCGTCTTTCAAAACCTATCACCAACGAGGAGCTGAGCCTATACCTCTCCGTGTCACAACACGCCGTGAGCTCCATACTAATAAGAGAGGAAGAAATGGTCCAGCTGCCGGTCTACTATGTAAGTAAAAGACTCATCGACGCTGAGTCAAGGTACGCTGAAATGGAACTACTAGCCCTCGCCCTGATGGTAGCCACAAGGAAGCTTCGGCATTACTTTCAATCCCACACAATACAAGTTCTTACAAACCACCCATTAAGACAGGCGTTGCAAAAGCCCGAAACTTCTGGTCGACTTCTCAAATGGTCAGTGGAGTTAAGCCAGTTCGACATTAAGTATGTGCCGAGGGTAGCAATCAAGGGGTAAGCGCTGGCTAATTTTATGGCCGAGTTCTCTCATAGACCGGCTCCCACCACACGCGAAGAAGTCGAGATGCCGAAGTGGAGGCTCTACGTGGATAGAGCGTCGAACGAAAATGGATCAGGAGCCGGCGTCCTGTTAATCAGCCCGGAAGGCCACAAGATTACTTCGGCGGTACGATTTAAATTCAAGGCGTCGAATAATGAAGCCGAGTACGAGGCGCTGATTGCAGGACTACGACTGGCAAGTCACTTAAAAGTCGAGCGGCTCGACATCTTCAGTGACTCTCAACTAATCGTTGGACAAGTAAATGAGGAATACCAAGCGCGCGGTGAAAAAATGGGTGCGTACTTGAAAAAGGTGAAGGAATAGCTCATCAAGTTCAAAAGCTATGAAATACTTTAAATACCATGAGCTGAGAACACCAACGCTGACGCCTTGGCAAAGCTAGCATCATTAAGGGATTCTGACAAACTAGGAATTGTTCCTATCAAGAACTGGAGCGGCCAACCATTAAGGAAAAAATTGAGGCCCTGACCATCCAGACGGACGAGGGTTGGATGACGCCACTGATCCAATATCTAACGAATGCAAAGATGTCGAGTGATAAATACGAGGCTTGATGAATCAGGTATAGAGCCACCAGGTATCTATTGTACGACGATTTGCTTTACCGATGAGGCTATTCCACACCTTTGCAGCGGTGCCTAAACGATAACGAAGCCCAAAAGGTCCTCCGGGAAATCCATGAAGGAGTATGCGGTAATCATACTGGGGGGCAGTCTTTAGCTCTCAAGGTTTTGAGACAGGGGTACTATTGGCCTACGCTCAAAAAAGATGCGTTCCAATACGCTCGACGTTGCGATAAGTGCCAAAAATATGCCACAATTCCTAGAGCATCCCCAGAAAACCTAACCCCAATTCTCAGTCCATGGCCATTTGCCAAATGGGGAGTCGACCTGATCGGGCCCTTACACCTTGCACCGAGAGGCTTTAAGTTCGCCATCGTCACGGTAGACTATTAAACCAAATGGGCAGAGGTAAAGGCTCTAACAACGACCACGGAAGCAGCTTGCACCAATTTCATGTGGAACAACATCGTGTACAGATTTGGGGTCCCACACTCAATAGTATCTAACAATGGGAAACAATTTGATAATGCCTCAACACGCAGGTTCTGCGACAGCTTAGGCATTCGAAAGGACTTCTCAGCGCCAATACATCCACAATCCAATGGTCAAGTCGAGGCTGTCAACAAAATATTGAAGTATACCCTAAAGAAGAAGCTCAATGATTTAAAAGGGAAATGGGCAGAAGAACTTCCAAAGGTCCTGTGGGCATATAGAACGACAAGCTAAACCACCACGAGTGAAACACCCTTCTCCATGGCATATGGCATCGAGGCGGTACTCCCCATAGAAATTGAGACACCGACTCTAAGAACTGTTGTTTACAACGACGACAGAAATGTAGAAGCCATGAATAGAGAACTCGACCTGTTAGAAGAAAAAAGGCTCAACTCCCAACTACGCCTCGCCGCCTATCAGCAAAGGACAGCACGATATTACAACAAGAAAGTTAAACAAAGAAGGTTCGTCCCAGGAGACCTAGTATTGAAAAGGGTAACACAGAGTACGAAACCCAAAAATACTGGTCCTCTGGGCCCAACTTGGGAAGGACCCTACCAAATAAGGGAAGCGTTGCGTCTTGACACTTACATTTTAGAATGCCTATCCGGCAAGCGAATTCAACATCCATGGAATGCAGAACAGCTAATGTTGTACTACCAATAGTGTATGTAATTTTTTACGCATCTTAATTATATTTTGGGCAATTTAAATAAATTGATGAGTTTGTAGAAATATTGTTCAAAAATAAGAAAGGAATTTACCCCTTAATAACATGTCTACTTAAAAACTAAGGTATATTAAACAGACATGGGGAGCAGTAAAGGATCTACGGATCGCTAGAAGACGATGACCCTAAGGGGTAAAAATAACATCGTCTCCTCCAAGGAGGAGAGGCGAACACTTAGAAAATTTTACAGAATTTTCTACGACAACGACCCCAAGGGGTAAAGACGACTCCTCCAAGGATGAAAGGCAAACACTTAGAAAATTTTACAGAATTTTCTAAGACAACAACCCCAAGGGGTAAAGACGACTCCTCCAAGGAGGAAAGGCGAACAGAAAATTTTACGAAATTTTTTAAGATGACGAACCCAAGGGGTAAAAATAATGTCGTCTCCTCCAAGGAGGAGAGCCGAACACTTAAAAAATTTTACAGAATTATCTAAGACGACGACCCCAAGGGGTAAAGTTAACGTCGTCTCCTCCAAGGAAGAGAGGCGAACACTTAGAAAATTTTACGAAATTTTCTAAGACGACGACCCCAAGGGGTAAAGTTAACGTCGTCTCCTCCAAGGAGGAGAGGCGAACACTTAGAAAATTTTACGAAATTTTCTAAGACGACGACCCCAAGGGGTAAGGAAAGCAACAAACAATTATGAAATCTACTATCTTTAAAAACATAAAATAAAAGGAAATTACAAATATTATATAAAATGTATCAACATATAACATTACAAAAAGAAAGAAAAACTCTAAGCATCATCGCCAGCCACCGAGTCATCACCATCAGGTGGAGAAGAAGTACCGTCATCAGCAGGAGGAGGAGGAATATAAAGGAAGCTCAAATCCCACTCGGGATGCTCTTGTTTGATCAGATCGACAATTTGCTAACTAACAGACTGAAAGTCCTTGGTGCGAATGTCGATGAGCTCCGGAGAAGCCTTAAACTCCTCAATAATCTCTGCACGCTTGGCATCAAGCATTGCTGAGGCCTCGGCTTTAGCTTCCTTCTTCCCTTCAGCTTTTCCTTCGTCAAAGCACTTCTTCACAGCCTCAGTAGCTTCGGCCAATTTCTTCTCAGAGGCTTCCGCTCATTTTGTAAGCTCTTCGACCGCGGCCTTCAAACTGGCCAACTCATTTTCAAGACTCGGCAGCTTGGCTAGTTCTCCTTCCAAACTCGCCAGCTTGGCCACAACTACGTCCCTCTCCTCGACGGCAGAAGAGTACTTTTCCTTGGCAGCGTCGAGAAGAGAGGTAAGCTTGGCTTCCAGGCTGTCCATCTCTTTGCCACTCTCCTCAACCTTGACTAGATCAATAAGATTAAGAATGGCAAGGACTAGGCCCTGAGAAATTAGAAGTCAGAAAATAAAGATACAAAGGACGAATCTAAAAATGAAAAAAAGCACGGTCGAAACTTACATGAATCTGGAAGGAAATCTGCTTACGCTGACGATCCACCAGAGAAGATTGAGCGGCAGAGATCCAGTGCGGCTCAAGGAATGATTCATACAAGGCCTGAAAGACGAGGGAGAAACGGGGAGGAAGCTTCAGCATGGCCGTAATCTCGGCGTCAGAAATATCCGGGACTTAGAAGTTGGAATCCATAATTTTTGCCCCTGACATAACCACACGTTCCCTAGGAACCGAAGGAATACCAACAACATCGGGGATTAGAACTGCCGGCGTCCAAGTCTCGGTCACCGGCACCTTCTCTTTTCACCATCTTTTAGGCGCAAGAGCTTCCACCCCTGACCCCGAAGAAACCTCCGCGGTCTTCTTTCTCTTCAGTGTCGGGGAAGAGGTGTTGGCTTTCTCTTTACCTTTGGGTTGGGGCTTCTTTCCCTTTGGATTGAGGCTGCGGGATGGGCTGAGGCTGCTAGTTGCCTAGGAGCTGAATCCTCAAAGAGGCCATTTTTGTGCAAATGATCAATCAGCATGTAGTCAACAAACAGTTATGCCAAATAAGATTAAGGGAAGCGTCGACCCGAGCCCAGGAGTTTACCTTCGTCGCTTAAATGAAAATATTCACGGACGGCGGGAAGATCAGAAAGGTCTGGAAGGTCAAGAATCAACCCTGCCTCTCTGAGATTGGACTCGGTCAAGAGGGTGTCGATATGGCGAGCCTTCTCCGGGTACAAAAAGGCATTTTCAACCCTCGCCAATCTATTTCCAGCAAGCTTCAGCCGATCGTGACTGACTGCAGGATAAAAGAACTATCAGCATAAAAAAAAGAGGGAGAAAAGAAGGAAAGTGATAGAAACGAAGTGTCAAATTCTCACCCATATCCCCAAACAAAGTTTGCACCTTCCTTCAGCGGGGCATACGGTCGTCAGGGTGAAAATTAAAAGGCCCTCGTATCATAAAAAACATGGGTTTCCACCCATGTGACGACGAGGGAATACCTCGTATCAGCGTTCCAAGCCTAGGCTTGGATCGCCCATGTCCATTCAAAAAATATCACCCTTCGCATTTGGCGACGTGGCATAATCTATACATAAACATAAATTCATCTAGCAGTAGATCCATATCAAACCGCTGGCTCCAAAAATCCCAGGCACCGGTAAAATAGTACCAAAAATTTGACGCTAATTGGGAAGGAGAGATACCATAAAAATGGCAGTAGTCTTTAACGAAGGGATGAATGGGTAAGGTCATCCCCGCCGTAACAGCCCGAGTATACATGGGGAGATACCCGGTAGGAGGCATGCTGGTCCTAAAATGTACATCCGGGAGGAGGTACTCAAACCACCTCCCGTCGATCCAGCCTTTTTTAACAGCCCGAATAATATCTTTATTTCGGACCCTCGACGCCACGACATCAGCCGTAAAAAATGGCCTGTCTAGGTCTCCGTTCGTAGCAGCTAAGAGGGCATCCACCATTGAAGCGGCGACCCCACTTACACTGCCTCCCATGAAAGGAATCTTATTTACTTCTTCCTCCATCATACGGTCGACGCTGTCAAACTCGTTGCCGAAACCCTCGCTTGGTCCGCCCATGTATTCTTCTATTTCACTCAATATTGAGTTGTCATCTGATGAGGAAGACGACCACGAAATCTCCACCACGGAAAGAGAGTCTGGTCGCACAACGGATGGGTCCTCTCGACGAGTAGGGTTTGAGGCCATTGTTCTGGTGGTGAAAAAGACAATGAGCTAAGTCAAAATCCTAAGTCGAGAGGAAGAAGTAAACGACGACCATACTAAAATGATGACTGCTCAATTAACACTAGCACCTCTCAAAACATGACGTCGACCATTCATATAAAAATGGTGACAGTGAATGTTCGTAAACAACCGAGGTTCATTTGAACCCAGGAGTTAGAGACCACAATCAGCCAGAAATCAGAAAAACTATCCTACGTGGGTCAGGCAAAGCATATGGTAAGGTCTCTATCCCCTACATTTCACATATTAACATACCTATGGTTCAATAGGAAAGACAGTGGAAGTCATTAAAATAAGTACGAACGAGCAAATCATTAAAGCTTACCTGTAAGACAGAATCTGGGCAAAGTCGGGTTCCGAGATAGCTTCACAAGGCACCGAAGAGAGCAAGGGATGCAAGTAGGAGTCTACGAGAAAGAACTAAGGCAGAGTAACGGTAGTTCGAGAAGTTTGGTAAAAAATGGCTTCGGTTCAAGGAATATTTAAAGGAAAACAAACCCTCTACCCCTGGCTATCAAATTAAGTTCGTAAAATCCAACGGCAGGGGCATCTTGCCCAGATCTAACGGTAACAAACGAAGGCGGGAAGGTGAGAGGGCACGATCAAAGGGCTCATATTCGCCTTTTCAAAAAAAAACCCTACATCAGCCTGGTGAACTGACCGACGCGACGGTTACGTTCCTCAAGGAAAGCCGAAGCGTCAAAACTATCATTACGAAAGAATGCTTGGAATTAGCTTCCCACACCCGAGGCATAGAAATACACTCGAACCTAGCTCGAGGCTGTCTAAAGGAAACCCTCGACCTGGGGGGCAGCTGTTGTGTGAGAAAATGTGGGTGACATATGGAACGGCGATATCGTGACACGTGACCCTACTTTCCTTCAAAATGTGACAGCCCTCGACGCTTGAAGCTCGCTTCCCCTCGACGCTACAAAGAAAGGCCCAAATTAGGGCATCGACCAGTTGTGCCGTATTACACTCATGCTTACAAAACACAACAAACACTTTATAGCATAGTTTCAAATATACCGTTAATTTCCAGCCGGTAACCCAACAGGATACCAGTGGATAACCCGGCGTATTTCTGTTGACAGAATTCAGCCGTCAACAAATTGTTCATTTTTTCTTATTGAATCCCAAAACTTTTAATTAAATGTTAAGATGGAGCACATTCAAGAAAAAAGTATTTAAGTACTAGACTGCTGGTAAGTGAATTAAAAAAATATAAGGACTTAACTTAAAGTTTAACATAAAGTTCCACATATTTGTATGCGTTAATTTCTAGCTGCTTAAAAAGTGAAGTGACCTCTATTATTCATGCCTATGTTGGGAAAAAATAGATAAATATCATTTTAAAGTGTATGAGTCTAAATTTTTAATTTTTACTCTTGATTAATATTTTTTTTAGTCAAAAAAATATTAATAAAAAATAAAAGATTTAAAATTTAAACTCATACACTCTAAATACAAGTTTAATAATTTTATCCATAAAAAAGGGAATATTATTCTTCTCTTGATGAATGATGCCGCTTCTTTTATATTTATTACCAAATATTCTTCTTTAGAGGGTCGAGGTTGTTCTTTACATTTACAGGGACAATTATAAAAATAGTCCTTACAATTTTGCATTTTTAATCATGATAAAGATAGTATTATTTTTGTGTTTTTGAGCTGGCTGCAGGTTTTGCGGTATGCCTTGTTTAACCTCTTCGTTCTCTTCAAATTGCACAATTTTTTTTTCATTCATCAAATTTAACGATGTAAAAAATTTAGACTACGTTTTTTTTTTACTCTTAAAGTGTATTTAATTTAAAAATTTGTGTCATTATTTAAATTATAATTCAAAATTCATTATAATATTTTCTCTTAAAAAATATACATAAATTAAAAATAATTTTAAATCCAACCTGTATCAAAACATCTCCTGTATTATAATTTAGGTTGGTAGAATTTGGAGGCTTCCACAAAAATGGTTAGTGGGTTATCATGGGCCCACAAAAATTGTTAGACCTTCGTGGCTGCTCCACCCAACAAAGTGAGAAATAAAAATCAACTCTCTTTTTTATTTCCCAAGAAAAAAGAAAAAAGAAAAAAGAATCACAATCTTTTGAGAAAAAGAGTGTGAAGAGTGTGATTCTCTTTTTTCATCTTTTTCCCTCGGAAAGTTCCGCAATGTGGGAAAACAATTCCACAAAAGTAAAATTAATACTACACTTATAGCGTTAGAATTACTTAATAAAACTACTTTTTACTGGTCACTTAATAGAATAAGTTAGAGATCATTTGAAAGGTATCATTAATTTTAACGTTTAAAATTTAATTTTTTTTAAGAAAAAAACATTGTAACAAGATGTAATAATTTAAATTTGAGTATATGAAATAAACAGATTCTTAATAATTCCCTCAAAAATAAAATAAAATAAAAGTTTAATCTCAGTTGAAAGAAAAAAGGCTATATTATCATTGATGTGAATTTAAACTCTATACACATAACAACTTTTCTCACTCAATCTTAAATTTGACTTAACCTTTTCTCGGAGTAAATGTGGTACATTATGGGGATAATTAAAATCTCATTTATTTTACCGATTTAATATTAAAATTTAGGTTTTGTTATAGTAAAAAAATTTTAAAAATAGTCACATTTAATTTTTTTTGTTACAGTAAAAAGCTCACATAAAGTCACATCTCAACTCGAATTAAAAACTCGAATCAGTAAACTAAACGGGTCCTAAATGAAAGATTTTATTGACACTTCAAATTATTAAGACACCTAAACATATTCAAAATTAAAATATTTTTTTTATGCCCCTATGTACACCGCATATTTTGTTTTTTCACATTTAAAAAACGTTTCTTAACGTCTACCAATTTAAGGGGACCAAGACCTGTTTGAACCTTGACTTTAACCACAATAGACACCAGCATTCTATAGACAGCCCTAACAACCATCACATGTAATGATGTAAATTGTTTTTTCCTTTTTTGTTTTTTTTTTTAAGGACGATGAATTCTATTCAAACAGGGTCAGCAATTCTAAAGTCCAAAATCGCAATTCCAACATAAAGTGGGTAGAAAAGGCATCACATGTAATGATGTAAATTGTTTTTAGTTTTAGGATGTAATTCAATTCCCAAGTTTTCTATCTATATCTATCCCTATACCTACCCGCTGAGAAAAAATAATGGGTTGTTCTTTTAGAGTGTAATTTGAGTGTAATTTTTTAATTGAATTTGAGTTATAAGTTGAGTTGAAGTTGTAATTTGAATAAAGTTGAGTAAACTTAAAACTTAAAAAAATGTGAATTTGAATAAAGTTAAAACTCGAATTGTCTTTTTTTGAATTTTTTAGATAAAAGAACATGTCCTAAGTCTTTTGAAATATTTCGTCAGTTTTCTCTTTTCTTTTTTTTTCAATTTTTGTTAGTTTTTTGCTGTCTTAGTTTTTAATTTTTTGTTCTCATCTTTTTTATTTACGCTTTTAATGCCCTTATTTTTGTTTCTTCTCATTTTTTTATTTTGTGCTGCTTTTTCTATTCAAATATACTATGTTAAATTAAGGCATGATTGATATACTATATAAACACTCTTTATTGTATTATTTTTGAGTTTTTGTATTTTTTTTGTACTTATTTTTATTTACAATTTTACCTTTTATTTTTCTTTATTTATTTATTTTTGTGTTGCTACCTTCTAAGAGAGAAATTTTTTTTTTTTTTAAATATAGGGAAAAAAGGTACCCTTATCTTTTTCTCCATTTTTCAATGTTTTTTAAGCTTTAGCTTTATTTTTCTTATCTTTTTTATTCACATTTTTTACCCTTCATTTTTTTTCTTCTCTCTTTTTTTTTCCTTTTATTCTGTGTTGCCTTTCTCCTCTAATATGTCATATATTTTCAAATCTACTTCATTGAATTAAAGCATGTTTAGTACATCGTATAAGCGTTCTGTATTATACGACTATTTTTAAGTTTTTGTATTTTTTTCCTCTCTTACCTCTTTTATTTATATTTTGACCCTTTATTTTTATTTCTTCTCTTTTTTTTTCTTTTGTGTTGCTGCCTTATAAGAGAAAATGGGTTTTTTGAAATACAATCCTATATCTTTTTTCTCCATTCCTAATTTTTAAAGTTTTACCGTAATTATTGTTCTTATCTTTTTTATTAATATCTTTAACCACTTATTTTTGTTTCTTCTCATTCTTTTAGAGAGAAAACTATTTTGGTACCCTCTACTATAACGAAACATCTTACAAGTATCCTATCTTTTTAATAATATTAAAACAGTACCTTTAAGTTTTGAAGAATAATTTTTTCGTAATCTAAGCTCGATTTTTGGTACTTCCAATGTCAATTTTACCCTTGTCATTATTGGTAGGATGGATGGATGAAGGGATGCAAAGGGATGGAGAGAGAGTCCCAATCCATTATTTAGTTGGAGGGAGAGGACGAGAGAGAGATGAGGTAGATAGATGTAGTCTCCATCATGGCCGACCAAATTGAATCCTTGCATCAATAGCAGGATCCAAACAATCCATCACTTTTTAGCTTTAAAAGACTATTTTATCTTATAAACAAATTACTAACAAATAATTTAAACCGACAATTTAGTAATTTCATATATAATTATTATTCATCCTTTCAATTGTCCTTCCATTCTACCAAATAATATGAAGAATTACTATAATTTTTCATCCTTACTACTCTCAATCCTTCCAATTATCCATCCTTCCAACCAAACGGAGAGCCTTAGCTTGTGTATATACATAAGTCTTAATAATATATACTAACAACAATGTAAATTTGAATTTTTGAATTTTAAGTGAATTTCTCCTTATTATTTTAGGTTTTATATATTTTTTTTTTCTAAACTCAACTTCATAGGATACTTAAATGTACACTTAGAGCATATTTGTTTAATCGTATATAACATTATATTGAATAAGAATACATTAATATAATGTTTAACACTACGTTGAATAAGAATACATTAATATAATATTTTGTGTGATAATTGTATTGTATAAACTAATACGGATGGTAAATTAATACGATTTATGTCATATGATAGAATACGGTTCATTTTCAGTGTATTGTATTATATTATTTTTTTACGGGCATATGATTCATGTCAGGTTTGGACATAATTAGTGGTCGGGTTAGGCCAACACGCCGTCATACCATAACCTATAATTGTTTAAATATTGAGGAGCCACAATGCAAATTTTATTTTTTAAAAATTATATTTTGCCGTCTTAATTTTTAAAAAATTACACTTTGACCCTAAATTTTTTAAAATTTTATATTTTGATCCCAAATTTTAAAAAATAAAATTTGACTCCACATATTTTGAAAAATTAGATTGGCCCGAAAATTTTTTAAAATTCATATTTTGTAGCTGTTTCATGTTACATGTTACCTACAGTTAATTCAGACAAAAAGAGAGAGAGAGAGAGAGAGAGAGAGAAAACTAGGTTACACGTTGCCTACCGTTAACGTAAATATCGATCCTATATATGTGTCACATGTTTTTTGTTTGATAGTTTACGACATGTCGGTTTCCAATCAAATTGAATTGGCATGTTTTATGTGTGTGTGTGTCTAACTTTTAAAGTGTACCTAGTTTTCTCTCTCTCTCTCTCTCTCTTTTGGTTTGAATTAAATTGAAATTCCGTCTCCACCTAAACCTATTTTATTAATTAGTACCTTACACTTGACTGAAATATAAACCCTGTTTATTTTACCGATTTGAGTTTAGAATTCGAGTTTTACTACTGTAAAAAGTTTTAAAAAACAGTCATATATAACTTTTTTACTACAGTAAAAAGCTCTCACATAAAATTACATATTAAATCGAATTAAAAACTCGAATCAACGAACTCAACGGGCTCATAATATTCCACGGACTTTGCCGTGGTACTGCCACCATCTGAAGTGGACCCTAGTAGTCTGTAACCGTCGCCAAGATGTCGTTTTCAATTTCGCCCATCTAAGATTCCACCCTACCGTGGAGTCAGACCCCATATGAAGTGCATTAACCCTAGTAGTCTGTAAGTTTAGCCATTGTGATCCACCATTAAACCCAAGAAGTCAAATGTAAAAATATGCAATATGTCTCGATACACACTTCTCTCTTTCATGTTTTGTTATACTACTCTGCGAAAAACTGAGCAGGAAAATCAAAGCAAGTGATTGTGTCCTGCTCGGTTTTTGACCGACTTTCGATGATGCATCGGTTTAATATAAGAAAATTAGAAATTAAAAGGGTGTTCGTTTCACAACTCGAGTTAAGAACTCGAGTTATGTTTGTGAGAGAAAAATACTGTCTAGTTAAAAAATATAATTTAAATTTTTATGAGAGAAAATATTGTAACAATAAAATTTAAGTTGTGATTTGAGCTGTGAAAAGAAGAATGCCTAAATAATTTGTTGTAACGGATTTCTACAAAAGAATACCGATCAAATCAAATTGAATTCAACCTTATGTCTGGGTTCTTACTTACACCAATAAGGAAAGATGCAACCTTCTTATAAAAAGATGTCCAAACGTGTGCAGAGTTATTTTTCCCCAAAGCATGGAAAACACGTATAAACGTCAGAGATTTTGAGTTCCTCTTGGACTATTAATGTCTTTGGGCTTTGGGCCAAGTCCAAATTTCGGTTTGACACGAAATTACGTGGACTTTATTAATTTGAAGCGTGTAGGAATAATTACTGTGACTACCCCGACAAACAGGGAAAGATCGACTTTTGCCAGGGTGAAAAAAAATAAAAAATAATAAAAAAAGTATATCTAATACGAGGCAGAACAAGACTTGGCAGAACAAGACTAAAAACAACTTCAATTAAGTTAGGGTTTGTTCATTTATTAAAGTTTATGTTCTCAGAAATAAATGTAGCAATACATTCGTGACATTTTGATATTAAAATATGTGTTGGTTTGACAATGCGTTGTTGCTGCTTCTCCTTGATTCAGTGCCAGACCTTTTCTTATTGTTTCGAACGTAGACGGTACAATCTCTCCATGGGGAGCTTTGTTGTTGTTGATTTTGGCTGTCTTTTCACTTTTCTATTTAGTTTGGTCTGGATTTATAATAAAGTGTTTTTTTTTTACTCTTAGGCCTCGTTCACTTCGCGGATTTGAGTTTTCAATTTGAACTGAGATGTGACATTTTTTGAGAACTTTTCACTGTAACAGAAAAAGTTAGATGTGACATTTTCTGAGAGCTTTTTACTGTATAAATTTAAAACTGAAAACTCGAATCGGTGAAATGAACGAAGCATTACTTATTTGTGCATTTATCATGTTTGTTTTGTGTTTGGTTGCCTTTTTCGTGTAATAGATTTGTTTCTTGGTGGATTCTTTGTGTGGCTTTAAGGCCATGTTTAGTAGGAGGGATGGATAACGTAAAGAATACAGAGGATTATATTAATTTTTTATGTTGTTTAGTAGATGGAAGGATAATTAAAATGATAGACGAATAAATATTTGAATAATCACTATACTACCCTTTTATCATTTCGTACTAAATGTTTTGAAGGATAAATTAGTCTTTTTCATTCTTTAATTGGTGGATTGTATGAATCCTTTCATAAGTGGAAGGATGCAAAATGGTGGACCTAGAAGGAGAGAGGAGTGGAGGGATAGAGATGGGGGAGAGAACAATTCCATTGTTTGGTTAGATATATGAGAGGAGGGAGAGGAGAGATAGAGGGAGAGGCTCTCCCTTTGGGCTCAAATTTGGATCCTTTTCTTGATGGAAGGATTCATCAAATCCCTCAAAAGTTAAACTAAAAGTCTATTTTACCCTCTAAAAGAAATTATTACCAAATAAGAAAATGGACAATAATACAATATAGTAATCAGACAAACAACCATTATTTATTCTCTCAACTTTTCCTCTCTCATACCAAACAGCATACAAGATTACCACAATACTCTTCGTCCTCCATATTCTCCATCCCTCTAGCTCTCTCCATTCTACTCACTCTCTGCCCCTCCTACCAAACGAAGCTCTAGAGTATGTGATTCTTATTATCAACTAATTTGATAAGTGTTTTTAATGCACCTTTTTAGGTGTTTGTTTGTGGAACTTGATACGCACTATTTCCTCTTGAATGTTTCATTTAAATTTACAGGTAGAACGTGTTTCCTATTTTAAAAGGTTGTGTAATTGTAGATTAGTATTTGTATTTCCTTTTTATGCTATGGAATATATATTACTTCTCAAAATAAAAAAGTGCACTTCTACCAAAAAGATTAGAAAGATGACATTTCACATTGTATTAAAGATATTGCTCAAGCATGCATTGTGACTTGTTGAAAGTACCAAATTAGCTTTTGTTAAAGTGTTTCTGGGAGTTTATAATTTGAGTAGTAGAGGATGATAAGGACTAGCCTTTGTGGGAAAGGCAAAAGAAAAACTATCTATACTGATCATCAATTGACAAATAGTAGATCCATATAAAAAGATGAAAAAACAGTAGCCGAATATTAAAAAAAAAAAAAGTGCAAAACTTAAAACGAGTTGTTTTGTACCCAAATTAGCTTTTGTTTGGAGCATTTTTGGGAGTTGAATTTGAGTTGTAGATGTTAGAAGATGACAATAACTAGCCAAGTTATTGGGGGAGGGAAAAAAAAAAGTGATCAATGAACAAATCAAATCAAATATCCAACATAAAAAGTAGGAAAAGTAGATAAGAAAAAGAGTAAAAAGAAGGAAAAGAACAAAACACAAAAAGAGCTGTTAAGTACCCAAACTAGCTCGCTTTTCTTGAATGTTTTTGGGAGTTGAATTTGATTAGTACTGGAGGATGATGAGGACTGGCCAAATGTGGGAAACGCAAAATAACTATGGCTAATTAAAGATGCATGTTTTATATCAAATAAGTTCTATTAAATAATAATAATAATAATAATAATAATAATAATAAGTTGTAGAAAGATTCCTTGTGAGTCAGAGGAATTAGTTATTTGCTCTGATATTTTGATTTGTTTGCATATGTTTAGGCCTCGTTAACTTTACGGATTCGAATTTTTAATTTGAGTTGAGATGTGACATTTTTTAAGAGTTTTTCACTGTAACAGAAAAAGTTAATGTGACATTTTCTGAGAACTTTTTATTGTAAAAATCTAAAACTGAAAATTTAAATCGGTGAAATGAACGAGACATTAGCGTACAAAGCATCTGTCTAGCAACTTTTTTCCCCGCCTCAAAAAAGAAGATCTCTTTGAGACAAATAATAAACAAATTAGTTAACAAAGATCACTGCCAAAGCTAATATTATCATTTTGCTTTTTTCACTATCTCAGATGCAATACTTTTGTTAAATTTCTTACCTAATTCCATCAAACATAAAACAGCTAGCTACTCATTCATTTTAAGAGTATGTCTTGGGAGTTGTGATCTTATGTATCAAACACCAATGATTACCCTCCAAAATTGTCATCACTCGCTAGAATTATTTCAAAATATTATTTTTTTTTTTCACAATTTGATTGTTAAAATCTCAACATAAAAAAAAAAAAAAAGAAAGCATGTGAAAACCATGTGCACTTTTATTTTTCTAAATATGT
Source organism: Morus notabilis (assembly GCF_000414095.1). Taxonomy (NCBI): domain Eukaryota; kingdom Viridiplantae; phylum Streptophyta; class Magnoliopsida; order Rosales; family Moraceae; genus Morus; species Morus notabilis. The sequence goes on along the minus strand of NW_010368057.1, from coordinate 203,736 downwards.
TAGGGCACAATTGTTAAAAAGAAAGTCATGTCCTTTTCTGTTATGATTTTAAGAAAAAAGGGGCAGAAAACTAAAGGGGTAAGTTAAGGGGCAGCACATTTCTAATTTTAGAATTGTTTAATTCGCTGATTCGAGTTGATATGTGACTTTATGTGAGAGCTTTTTACTGTAATAAAAAAGTTAGATGTGACTGTTTCTGAAAGCTTTTTACTGTAGCAAAACTCGAATCGGTGAAGTGAACGAGACCATATTATCTATACAAAATTACAATTCGCCCACCTCGCAATAGCAGGCACCAAATTATTGTGTTGATGTTAAATTTTTACTTTTGAATATGAAAATCAATCTCCTAAATAATGTCATTGTTAGTGCTAAATTTAACCTATGTTATATTTTGTGTTAAATTTAGCACAAAGTTCCGAATTTTAGCATTCAATTGTTGTTAACTAATGTATTACTTTTTTTTTTTTTCAATCTATCATTACACTATTCTCATTTTCAAATTATTTTAAAACTTTAAAATTACTTTTACAAGTTTCAAGTATAATAATTATGACAAAAAAGTAGATATATATATATATACATATACATGCATTTGAAATAATATTATGGATTAGAATATAAATTAAAATAACTAATTAAATGTCTTTTTTTTGGCCAAATATAACACTAAGCATTTACATTGGAAATGGGTAATAGTTTGAGCTTGTAAGAGAAATGGTAAACTTATACCTTCGTTTTATTAATCTTCAATCTATACGACCTTCAAAACAATTTACCAATGGTGAATCTTTATGGATTATGTGATGCACTTTTTTAATGTACGAGTAATTTGTAATTTTAAAAAAGAGTATTTTGCACATTTACTTCCTAAACTTATTTTGCTACTTGCTTCATAAACTTCTAATTTTGATAATATAATCCCCACATTAGCAAACTTGTTGCAATGTTCCTATTTTAATTATGATTGTGTTAAATTAATGACAAAATAACACGTTTGATGAAAAAATTCTAACATTTCAATTCAAATCGTAATACAAATTTTTCAATTTCCTATCTTTAAATCTCTAAAATATTACAATAAATATGAGCAAAATTGGTAAAATAAAACACATTTCAACAGTACTTTTACATGTTAAGAGCACAAATTGCTAAGATTAAAAGCAAGTTAAAAAAAAATCCAATATCTCAATTCAGATTGTAACATAAATCTGTCAATTCCCTACTCTCAATCCCTAAAAGGTCCCTAAAATGTTAAAGCAAAAAAAATGAGCAAAATTTGTAGAACAAAACACATTGCAAACTTTTACAAGTTAAGAGGGCAAATTGTTAGGATTAAAATTTCAGGGTTGTAAAGCCAAAACGCAACAAGCAATTCAAGGGCAAATGTGTAAAATACTCTCTGAAAAATGTTAAACATGTATTTATAAGTAATAGATACCACTATATTATACTGCAATGCTCTTATAAAACAGTACTTTTTTATTTTCAGTACCAAAAAAAGTAGTACTTTATTTCTCAACTTGGGGTAAAATATATAAAAGTAATTAGAATCAATATTGACCAAGATCAACATGGGTATTCCTGAAAAAGTAAAATATAGGCATTGATCATTAACATTCTCAGTTCACTGAGCACATATTTGAACGAAAACGATGCATCAATTTTCCCTGGGAAAAAGAAAATCCCGCATAAAAAAATGGCATTAACATTCAAAAACATGTATCTGCACGCGATGATATGCATTGGTCCTATATATATACCAGCAAAAAAAAAAAAAAAAAAAAAAAAAAAAAAAAAAAAAAGAGAAAAAAGAAGATCTTATACAATGATGAAAAAGATTGTGTGCCCTAATGTCACGCATGAAGATGTGGGATTTTCAGAGATTCCCTCTTTGGGATGGTGCAATCATTCCCAGCATTTGAGGGTCGTATTCTTCTCTACTTCCTCTTTCAATTATTATTATTATTTTTTTCTTCTGTCATTTCGTTGTTTTGTTTGTTTCATTATATGATGAGACGTTGTTTTCATGGGCATGGTTAATGGTCGGTCCTATTCTCTACTGTAGACCTCAGAATGCATGTACAGTCGCAGAGAGATGTGGAATTGTCTCTTCTCCGTGGACTCACAGCCCATTTTGACTAACTTGTCTTCTTCTCATTTATAACATAACGTAACAAAAACAAAGTTAGAATCTTTTCGTGTATCGAAAATAATTCGAATCACATGATTTGAATCTTCTAACTAAACGTCATCGTGTTGTATTTATTTGGCTATTTGGTTGGGAGGGAACTTTCTCTTCATATTATGGACCCGTTTAGTTCACTGATTTAAATTTTTAATTAGAGTTAAAATATAATTTTATGTGAAAATTTTTTACTATAATAAAAAAGTTAAATGTGAACATTTTTTAAAATTTTTTACTGTAACAAAACTCGAATCAGTTAAATTAACGAGATGTGTATATATATATATATATATACACGTATGTTATAAAAAAATGGAATAACAATATGGGTTCTTTTTTGTAGTTTCAACGTGAATTTCTACGTGTATGATTTTGACATCTTTGCTTCCCTAGCCTTATTACTCCCTAGGAAGGTTGAATATGGTTTAGCTTGTGCTTTTATAATTGGTTTTAGCTTTGTATTAAAACGTGAAGAGTTTGGATTTTGTGATGTAGTGGATTTCTATTACTTTTAAGTTGTCCGTATCTGACTATTTAATCGAATCCGAATTCAATAATGAAAAACGTGAGATTGGGAGTTAGGTTTCTTCCTTTTTGTAAGTAACCCTATTTAGATCTCTTTTATGAGACTCAGAGTGCTGATTGGTGGATTCGTGTTATAATTTAAATTATAATTCGTGATTTGTTATATTATTATTTTTTTTATAAAAAATATACATAAATTAAAAATAATTTTAAATTTATGAATTAAACGTCCACTCAATGATGCCAATATTGTCATGGTATATAAATCAAACTGATCCAACTCATGGAAAGCTTTTTTGCCAAAAAAAAAGAAAAGAAAAGAAATAAAACCGATCTAACTTATGTGCACTCCTATAGGAGTTCGTAACTTTATTTATTTCTTTTATAAAGATAGATGTTTGTAGCTTGAAACGAACCTTAGACTCTCTAGGATTGAGCTTAATTTTCACCTTTTTTCAGTGTAGAAAAAGTCGGAATAAAAGCCTACATTTATTTTTAGTGAGATAAGTTTAATGTTGTTTAAAGTAAATGCTTAATACCTCCAGAAAATATCATCCTATATGTAACATTTAAAAATAGAGATATATACATTATTAATGCATATTAATCTTTTTTCAAAACTGTTACATCTTTTTAAGGCTATTGTTACCAAAAAAATGACATATTAAATTCTTCACTACTTCACATTATAATGTACATTGATCTAAGACATATACATATGTATATATATGATAATCAATAAAACTATTTTTATCATGTCACGTCATTAGATTTTTATATTTAATGATAATTACTAATGAAAATATAATTATTGAAAACTCGTTCATATACATGTAATTAGCATTATGATTTGTTGCTATCACTAACCATATAATTAATCACAAAATACAAGATAGGTAGGTAAAAAAAAAAAACTGAAATAGAAGAGTCCAACCGACGAGTGAGTTTCATGTTAATGCTGACTGTCATTGGTTAGAAAACGTAATTAATTGAACCCTTAAAGATTGGTCATATCAAGAAAGTAATCAACTCTACGTTACATGTAATAGTTAATTTTTTGTTTGTTAGTTTAGGACATGTCAATTTCCAATCAAATTGAATTGACATGTTGTATGCGTTCTCTTTTTTTTTTTTTTTGAATTAAATTGAAATTTCATCTCCACCTAAACCTATTTTATTAAGGGAGATTCTTTGATACACTTAGTGTATTAGTAGATTAGGTTTTTTTAACTGTTAGATTCACGTATTTTTTAACTTTTATGTGATTTTATACAAATTAGACGGACAAAAAACTTGAAATACCAATATGTTGGTGTATAAAAAAATATCTTTTATTAATTAGCACTCCTTGAACTTGAGTTAAAAAAAAAAACTCCCCGTTCGCTTCGCGAATTCGAGTTTTCAATTCGAGCTGAGATGTGATATTTTCTTAGAGTTTTTCATTGTAACAAAAAAAGTTAGATGTGACATTTTCTGAGAGTTTTTAACTGTAAAAATTTAAAACTAAAATCGGTAAAATGAGGCCCTAGTAGCCCTTAATCCCAGTATATATGATATTCCAGTTTGTTGTGGTGCTGCCATCATCTGAAGTGTACTTAGTAGCTGTAACCGCCGCCAAGATGCCATTTTCAATTTCACCCATCTAAGATTCCACCCTGCCGTGGATTCGACCCCATATGAAGTGAATTAACTCTAGTAATCTGTAAGGCTTAGGAGACATTTGGTAAGAAGATTGATATCATGATTTAAATTATAATTCATGATTTGTTACAGTGTTATTTCTTAAAAAAAAATACACATAAATTAAAAATAGTTATAATCTTATAATTCTAATTCATGAACCAAACGTCTCCTTAGCCACTGTGATCTACTACAAATGCAAAAATATGCAATATGATAAGAAAAGATGCAACATTCTTGTAAAAAGACGTCCAAACATGTGCAGAGTTATTTTTCCCAAAAGCATGGAAAACTCGTATAAACATAAAAAATAAAATAGAAAATTTACTCTTAAAAGTATATGAGTCTAAATTTGTATAATTTATGTTTAATAAGTGTAATTATTTAAGTAAAAAAATTATAGAGATTACTTTGAAATTTTGAGTTCCTCTTAGACTGTTATGTGTTTGGGCTTGGGCCAAGTCCAAATTTCAGTTTGCAACGAAATTACATGGACATTATTAATTAGAAGTATTTATGTCGTTTAATTAGGCTCTTTTCTAAGTAGACACTATCTAGCCATAATTGGAGACAATAACACAATCTTAAAGTACCAATGACAAAATTAATGTAGAATATAAAACATGCGTTTTTTCTTTTTCTTTTTCCCTTGACTTGGAGCATTCATTCTATGTGCCCTCCAATCTAAAGAAAAATATAAAAAAAGAAAAAAAGAAAAAAAGAAAAAAGGAGCATACACAAACAAATGCTAACAACACATGGTCGACTCAATCATAGCAATTTTTTCATCCCCATAGAGTGAAAAGGAGAGAAATTTTAATTATCAAAAAAAAAAAAAAAAAAAAGAGTTTTTTTTTTCCCTTTCGAGGATAGTAGCGCATATAATTGCAGAAAGTGAAGAGAATCTTAACAATTGTTGCCGTAGCTCGCTCCTCTCATCTCAGAACTCTCCCCCTTTTCTTTTTGCTTTTCTTTCTCATTCATATCATTCCTCCTCTCTCCCGTCTTTTTCAATTTTCCTCATTAAAATAGTTTCAATAAATAATTACCATCTTCTCTCTCTTCTCTTCTATTATTTTATAAATATTTATTTTGCTTGTTTGGCTTTCCAACCAAAAAGCCATGAAAAAGCTTCCACAAAAGCCTTCAGCTTTTATTTCTCTTGTCTGCCATTAAAATCCCATAAATACAACACTCCTCTCTCCCTTGCCTCGCCACTCTTCCCCCCTTTTCTTCACCCTTTTGCCTCCTCATTCTCCCTCTCCATTTTCCATCACTTTCCCAAGAAAAAAAGAGGAAGAAAAATGGGCTGAGACCAACAAAAAAAAAAAAGACCTCCCTCCATCAATCTCCTCCAAAACCCCATCTGGGTTCTCTTCTTCTCTTTGTCATCCGATTTCCCCACCAAAACAACAACAAAACTAAACCAAAAAAAAAAAAAAAAAACAAACAAACAAACAAAACAAAAGATGATCAGTCTTTTGGACCTCTACCACGTCCTAACAGCCGTGGTTCCACTCTACGTGGCGATGATCCTGGCCTACGGCTCCGTGAAATGGTGGAAAATCTTCAGCCCCGATCAATGCTCCGGCATAAACCGGTTCGTCGCCCTCTTCGCCGTCCCTCTTCTCTCCTTCCACTTCATCTCCACCAACGACCCTTACAACATGAACTTCCGCTTCATCCTCGCCGACAGTCTGCAGAAAATCATCGTACTCGCCGTCCTCTTTCTCTGGTCCAAAACCAGCTCCCGAGGCTCCTTGGAATGGTCCATTACTCTCTTCTCTCTCTCCACCCTCCCCAACACCCTCGTCATGGGCATTCCCCTTCTCAAAGGAATGTACGGTGACTCCTCCGGAACTCTCATGGTCCAAATCGTCGTTCTTCAGTGTATAATCTGGTACACTCTAATGCTCTTCCTGTTTGAGTACAGAGGGGCTAGATTGTTAATCGTCGAGCAGTTTCCCGACACCGCCGGGTCGATCATCTCCTTCCGTGTCGACTCCGACATCATTTCCTTGGACGGCAAGGAACCTCTGCAAACCGAGGCGGAGGTTGGGGAGGACGGCAAGCTCCACGTGACGGTCAGGAAGTCGACGAGTTCTCGGTCGGAAATCTTTTCTAGACGGTCTCACGGCCCGAACTCCGGGCTTTCGCTGACGCCGAGGCCGTCGAATTTAACCAATGCCGAGATATACTCGCTTCAGTCGTCGAGAAATCCGACCCCCCGAGGGTCGAGCTTTAACCACACGGATTTTTACTCCATGGTTAATGGGAAGAATTTGGGAAGTGGGGTCAGTCCGAGGCAGTCGAATTTCGGGGTCTTTGATGAAGAGAGAGGGGGTGTTGGTGGGTATCCTGCGCCGCCGAGTACTGGAATATTCTCTCCGGTGAATGGTCCTGGCGCGAATAATAATGGTAATGGTAACAAGAAGAAGGGAAGTGATGGGAAGGATCTTCACATGTTTGTTTGGAGTTCGAGTGCTTCGCCGGTTTCCGAAGGTGGGATTCATGTTTTCAGAGGCGGTGCCGGTGGAGAGTATGGGAATGAGCTTGCTCATCATCAAAAAGGTTTCAACTTTGAAAATCACTAATCTTTGAGGTTATTTGTCATATGGGTTTTGTTTAGTTTACTTTTTAGTTTTTATCTTCTAACCAAGTGATGTTTTTGACGTGAAAGCACTGATCTTTGACTTTATCAGGTACTATGGGTTATAGTAATTAGTTTTGGTGATTTGTTTATTTGGAAAACACCAATCTTTGAGGCTATTAGTTATGTGGGTTTTGGTTAGTTGTAGTTTTTTCTTCTTTTTTTCTTTTTTTTTTAACGTGAAAACACTATATTTGACTTTATTAGGAATAAATGGGTTTTTGTTAGTTTTAGGTGTTCTTGTTTTGACAACACCAATCTTTAAGATTATTAGTTATGTGGGTTTTGGATAGTTTTGGCTGTTTTCGTCCCAAATGTTCTTTTGGAGTGGTGACTAATAACATATTTTCGCACGATTCTTGTCTTCCTTTGGAACCATCTGTTCAGTGATGTAACCATATTGTTTTTTGTCTGTATTGGTATGTGGTGGGGTCTGTTTTCAACTTCTTTATGTGTTTTTCATTTCTTTTCATTTAGCCCCATTACCTCTTACTCTCAGCATGGGTGGTTTCTTTGTTCTTCTTCTCCCTTTTCTAAACAGAATCCCCTGTTTTCTTCTTTCCATATCTTTTTTTCACCAAAACTTGCTTTTTCTTTGGGTGTTTCTCAGATTACGATGAGTATGGCCGTGACGAGTTCAGCTTCGGAAACAGAGGTGTCTCAAATGGAGTTGACCGTGAAGGTCCTGTGCTTTCCAAGCTTGGTTCTAGCTCCACAGCTGAGCTTCATCCCAAAACTGCTTCACAGGTTGAGACCAAGCCCACTTCAATGCCTCCTGCTAGTGTCATGACAAGGCTCATTCTGATCATGGTTTGGAGAAAACTCATCAGAAATCCCAACACTTACTCTAGTCTCATTGGTCTCACTTGGTCTTTAGTCTCATTCAAGTAAGAAAAACATACTTAAAACTATTTGTTTATCTATTATTATTATTTTTGCCTGAAGGTTTCTAATAAGTTTTGTATTTTAAGGTGGAACATTGCAATGCCTGCTATAATTGCGGAATCCATTGCCATTTTGTCAAATGCAGGCCTTGGAATGGCCATGTTTAGTCTTGGTAATGTTGAGTTAGTGAAATCTGTTTAAAAGATTTCAGTTTGGAAAAGGATCTGTTAATGGTACAATACTAAATGAGGACTATATTTTTGCAGGTTTGTTCATGGCATTACAACCGAGGATTATTGCATGTGGTAACTCAGTTGCTACATTTGCCATGGCGGTCAGGTTCCTCACAGGTCCTGCAGTCATGGCAGCTGCCTCAATTGCCGTGGGACTAAAAGGAGTTCTCTTGCACATTGGTATAGTACAGGTAAAAAAAAAAGGAAATAAAAAAGGAAGTTTTCTTGGAAGAAAAGAAAAAAGCTAGATCAAATCCCCTTGAGTTTGGTTTTGAATAGTTGCCCTTTCACAATCAAAGTTTTTTGCTTTTCTGATATGAGTTGTCAATCTTTTTTATTTCTTCTTTTAAAGCTTTTTTTTATTTATTAAAACTTTCAGGCTGCTCTTCCACAAGGAATTGTCCCCTTCGTCTTTGCCAAGGAATATAATGTTCACCCTGACATTCTGAGCACTGGGTTAGAACACAATATATTCTCATGCTCCTACTTTAGTTTCTGTTCTTGCTGATCTGCATATATCTATATATATATATATATATTTGTAAGTATTATCAAAATGAATAAAAACATGTGGTCCAGACTCCAGAGACAGATATATAGTTCCTCTCTTTTTTCTTTACATGAACAACGATATGTTCATATCCTAGGACATTTTTGTATGCATTTCCATGGGCCCCATTTCCATAAAACTTCCACGTTTTTAAGTGTATTCTTCTGGATTGTGTGTGTTAAGACTAACATGTCAATATATATATATATATTTTTTTTGTAGGGTTATATTTGGGATGCTAATTGCTCTTCCTATCACTCTAGTTTACTATATTTTGCTGGGACTATGAAGCACAAGCTGTCAAAGAGACTCAGTTAGTTAGTACTCTTTTTTTTTTTTCGTTTTACCCTTTTCGTTATTGGGTTTTTGGCTATCTAACAGAAGGAAAAAGCATAGATTTCAAGAAACTTATTAGAGGAGAAGAATAGAGTGGGAGAAAAAGATACAAGACTTCTCTGCAAAACAAGGACAAGGGAAATAGAAAAAGGAACAGTGAATTCTTATTATATCAGTAGTTTTTTTTTTTGGGGGGGTCATTTTGAAGATTTCTATGAAACCTTGTGCCTCTTTCTTTTTGAACTTTTGTTTCATCGATGAAAAAGAAAGTAGTGAGAGCTTTTATTTGATGTTGCAGTCGGAGATGTATCTCTTGTATCTCTGCTTTCCTTAAACTTTTGTAAGGTCAAAAAAGATTTTTAACCCCACTTGGAATCTCTATGCGAAAAGCTTAAAAAGGATCCGAAAAGTGCCTTTTTTTTCTCTAGATGAAAACGTGGGGAACCAAACACTGTTCAATGCATCAAAATTGCTCATTAAGTCTTTTTCATGCTTATAGTACTAATTCAGCCTTTTTTTTTTTGTTGCCAACGGTCACTTATAGTCATCACTCTATTGTGGTACCAGCTGTCACTCATTTTCATCCTTTTTTTCACTTGCGTGCGTGCATTTTCTAAAAATAATTGAGATTAAGACCACAACATTATTTTAATGTGGTGTGTGACTCACATCAACAATAAAATATTTGAGATCGTTTGATTCCTGAGTTAAAAGTGATTTTAATTTATGAGAGAATTTATTGGTGCATATTTTTTTTAAAAATTTTTTATGAGAAAATATTAATAAAATTATGAGTTTTAAAAGTATAATTAAACGCGTCTTTAATAGTTTAAGGTAATTTTATCGATTTGAGAGTTTTTAATTTAAAGTTTTTACAATAAAAATTTTTTAAAAAATGTCACATTTAATAAAAATTTTTAAAAAATATCATATTTTAATTTAAATTTAAAGTGAGCGAGGCTTAAATTTTTTTTATTTCACCAATTTATATTTTATTTAGTAAAAAAATTTTATAAACAATTATATTTAATTTTTTTGTTATAAGATTATATTTTAATTTAAATTAAAAATTTATATTAGTAAATTAAATGAGTATTAAGAGATTGTTTGGTTGCAAATTTAAATTATAATCAAATTATAATTTGAATTATAATTTGTTAAAATATTTTTTCTTATAAAAAATATACATAAATTAAAAATAATTTTAATCACATAATTTTAATTCATAAAGTAAACGTCTCTTAAGTATTTTTTAATTATCATCCAACAGTATGAGAAAACATTGCAAAAGTCGGGACTCCACGGGGGCACATTTTAATTCATAGGTTCCAACTGAACAAAAATTCAATTTTCGTAAAAAATGGAAAAAAAAAGGAATTATATTAAATAGCAGGTTCTGCAATTTGCGCGAGGCTATGCGATATAGCTTAGAGGGACCGTGCCTAGCAGTAATTGATGTCGGTTTTTGATGTGAAGGCTTTTGATACTTTCCATGTGGCGAGGCTCTTTTGGCAGTGGCGGTCATAAAAACTCTGCTTATAATTTGGTCCCTAATTTTAGGGACATGAGGGCCCGAGTTGGGTAAGACTTTTTTTTGCTGCTGCAACAAGCGGTGCCTTTTTTGCAAATTGCAAACGATTTTCTTCATCAAAACCGGACCCCAATTTGTCCAAATGGTGCGGCTAAACTCCTTTACTCAAAAGAAACAAATTAGCAAAAATACATTTTTTGTTTGTGAATATTCTTTGCTAGTGTAAATAACGTATCAAATTAATTGGGTTTTTTTTTTTCGTTGCATTCTTTTACCCTCCTTTTGGTAAGAGAACAAAAAAATAAATAAATAAAAAGAATGGAATAAAAAACACATAAAAGAAAGAAAATGTGAAAAAAAAAGAAGTTAATTTTTTTTATGTTGTTTGGTAATTAATATGATGAGAGAAAATAAAATATGTAATAGGTGATTATTTTTTAATTATTTAATATCAATTAAGCCATGAAATAGGAGTTAAAAAATTATTTTAATCATCAATGGATTGATTTAAATTTTAGAGATAAAAATTGGTTGCCCCCGCATCATTTTTTATCCACCATGTTTTTCTTTCCCTCCCCTCTTTTTTCTTATTAAACAACTCATTTTATTATTTTGTTGATAATAAAATTTCCACTTACGTCCCTTTCTCTTTTCCATCATACTAAGCATAGAGTAAGCTTCTATAAATTTTATGGGAATGTATATGGTAGGGGGCTTTTCTTTTTCCTAGGGTAAAAGTCTAAAGGTTCACATTAAATCTCAATGAGGGTCTATGTATTCTTGTGCACATCTAATTGTAGTATAAAAAAGTGAAAATTATTACTAAAATAACCCTTATTTTTATCAAAAATACAATTTCTCATCCCATATTTTATATTATTAAAGAAAACATCCTTTATTTCACAAATTTCTCCTAATTTGTTTAATTGATTATTACAGATTGCTCTCATAAGAATAATTTTTTTTATAAACTTTGAAAAGTAATTAGAAGATTGTTATACCATTTATAGTTGTTCTAATATTAATATCTCAATAATTTAACTACTAAACATATCAAAATAATCACAAAATTAAAATTATAACTACACTCATATAAAATTTTCTGTTGAGGTCACTCATATAAATTTCCAACAAATACAGATACACAAATCAAACTTTAAAAACCCAGAACTAAGAAAACCCCCTTGATGTTGGTGCTCAGCCACCACCTTGACAGTGTGAGCCCGGTCTGTTAAGAATAGTATCTAAAAGTATGAGATGTGATTTTAACTTTTATTATTTAATTAATTATTAATTTTATTAGAGCTTAGAATTATAAATGAAAATAGTAGAAAATAGGCCAATATGAAAAGCTTAAAAAAATATATAGGCTAATTTTTAGTTATAAAAATTAATAGATCATAACTTATCAAGTTATGATTCATAACCAGATAAGTTATGGACAAACTTGTCAAGTTATGGTTCATAGCCAGACAAGTTATGGACAAAAATCATGAATTATGGACAATAACTTGTCAAGTTATGGTTCATAACCAGACAAGTTATAGACAAAAACAATAATTTAGCCTATTTATTAACTTATGTAAACTATTAGCCTATTTCCTTCTTTCTCCCAATTATAAATTCATGAGTTCACGCGTCATTCTTGTAATATTTGCAAGACAAGATTAATTATTGAGATTTAATACTACTCGAAATAAATAATGTGATTATTTAATTAAATTAATTTTAAAACACAGTGTGGTGGGATCACATGAGGCCACACGCCCAATCACACGTTGGTGCAGGGGGCGTGTGGCACTGGGTGAATCTCACGTGATTCAGTTGCTTGTTCTCCAAGATATAAGGTTTACTTGTTTGACACGTTTTATAATCAAATTCAAAAGGAAAGTAAAGTTTGACTTTACTTAAATTTGAATTTGAGCTAGAAATGGAAACTCGATTAAGGAGGAATTTTTTTTTTCTCTCTTGCCTGTTATTTGCGCAAACCACAGGGAGATCTCCGTGTGGTGTGGCCAGCCATGTAATAATAGGGAAGGGAGAATTTTGTTTCTAAAATTAATTAGAAACTGTATTTTAAATGAGATTTAAAATAACTAATTTTTTACTGCTTTGTCTTCAACTTAAAGCAAATGTATTTTGTTTGTGTTCTATAAATAAGAGGCAATAGAAAATTGAAAAACACAATTTTTTCCTTTCTTCCCCTATGAGATAGGCGTGTAACATAGCTCTTATAGGAGTGTAACATTCTATTTGACAACGTGTAATATTCTAGCAACAACAGTGTAACTAGATAGAAAAAGAGAAGAAAGTTCTTTTGATTCTCAGTTTCATCACATACATGCGTTGATAATGGTGAAATAGGAAATAACGAGTGATCATAATCCGATAATTTCATATTAGAACCCACACTCTACGTCTTGCAGATTTTAAGGGCTAGACGAGAAAGATTCGAGGTTTTTGAGAAAACTTAGAGCTTGGATTGTTTGTGATCAAAGGCCTCAAAATATTTACCTAATCATTCGCTAGGTATCTATTTTTAATATACTCTATAACGTTTTCAAAAGTTTTATGAAAATTTTTATTCGGACCCGATCTGTGTTTCCACACCCAAATTTGATTCGGAAACCAACATAATCGGCAGCTGCTAATACTGACTGCAAGACAGCCTTGCCCAAACACTAAGACCCGTTTGATACATATACTTGAACTCATGATTTTAATTCTGTTATAGTATTTTATTATCTCACAAAGAATTTAATTTAAAACTTTCCTCTCACATACAGTTTCTGCCAATAAATCAGAATCATGAATTTAAATGCGTGAACGAAACGGATCCTAAAAATACAAAAAAAATTCAAACAATTCACAACCTTACTTGAAAATCGTTTTCTTTGTTGGTAATTCTTTAAACAAACACAAATTTCAGTAATACTAAAAAATACAAATACAAAATCTTTTCTGCAACTCTGGAGAAATCTCGCTCATTCTCTCTCAGCGATGAGAGAGAGCAAAGGGAGATCTGAGCTACCGATGACCTGTGGAGAAAAGGCTGTAAACTAATAATTTATGACATATAATTGTAGAATTATAATTATGGAACTTAAAAAGAAGTGTGTTTAAATGTACTTGGCTTTATTTTAGTTTTTATGAGCACCATCATCTTCAATCTCTTGCTTTTTAATCCAATGGTCTACATTTCATGCCCTACTAGTAGGAAAAACAAGGCCCCTACCATAGATATTCTCAAATTTTATATATCTCTTCATGTTGATATGAGCTTATTTGATAGAGTCTATCATATTTCGACCATTACAATGGTGCTTTAAATTTTTATTCACTTGGTTAAGGACTATAAACTTTAGGATGTTAATTAACTTGTGATGAATGTAATAAGAAAGCAAAAGAAGGAAAAAAAAAATCTCATTCTTAAGAAGTATAATTAGAAGCAATTCATTGTTATTTAGTATACATATACTTATTGCTAAAACATTTAATACATCTGCAAAAGTAATATAGTGGTTTATTTTATGTGAAAAAATAATTATATCATGAGATAATTTAGTATTGATTTTTTTTTTCTTATTTTCTATATTCTTCAGGCCCCACTTTGTATTTTCGTAGTAATCTACGTTTCCAACTAAAACATGATAACGAAGGATGTGATTCTCCCATTTGAATTGTTTATTATGCTGTCTGATATTCATTCTGTTTGATAATAGATCGATGGTCTACAGATACGTAACCACTTTTTTTTTTTGCTTCAAATTAAAACTCGTTTATTTTACTAATTTGAGTTTATAATTTAAATTTTATTACAATAAAAATTTTTTATAAACAGTTACATTTAATTTTTTTATTATAATAAAAAATTCTTACATAAAATTATATTTTAATTCAAATTAAAAATTTAAACCAGTAAATTAAATGTATTTATTAACACATGGGACGTGATAAATTTGGGTAATCAATTGTTTCCCGCACTGCCCTAGTGGCATTGATTGTTCTTTCTTTTTTTTTTTTTTTTTTTTTTTTTTTTTTTTTTTTTTTTTGCTTTAATGAATTTCGACAGATTTTGATAATCTAGAATTGGATTACAAGTAAAGTCAGCTGTGATTAGGACAATGGGTCTTTTGGCAGACAATAGACCCCGAAAAACGTCCCTTTTGCCTCCCGATAATGTCGTCATATGCATGCAAATATTAAAAAGATAGGGAAAAAAAAAACAAAATCTTGCATGTCATATGCCTTTTCGATAACCAATTAGGACCACGAAAATCCAGTTTGCATTTAATAATTAACATTTTCCTCTTTGCATAAGACGGCGCACCATTCGGTATAAATTTCCTAAGGCGGTGTATTTCTTAACCAAAGTGAAAAAACACAAAAGACATCCGTGTGTGGTGGGATAACCGTAAAACGACATCGATTGTTTTATGATCCTATTTTTTTTTTTTTCATCGATTCTTTACATCACATTTTATTTTTTTTAATATTTCAAAAATATTAAAAAAAATTGTAATGTTCAAATCTCATACAAAAACAATAAGATTGTGTGTTTAATATACATAAATCTTTGTAATTGTAGGAAAAAAAAAGCATTGAACTAGTTTTGTGTGTTCGAGTTGAAAACTTTAATTAAAAAGGGAATTAATATGAGAGAAAAAACAGCAATAAGAAAGTTGAATTTATTTTTGTGAGAGAAAAATCATAACAATAATTTGAGTTGTGATTTAAATTGTGAAAATAACGAAATTATACATTTTGAAAATGTCATTAATGAAGAACTTGAGGACACTACTAAAGGCCCCTTTGTGGGAGCTTGTGCTTTTACTTTTAAATAGTAGAAGAAAAGAAGTAAAATCAAAACTTTTTAATTAGTGTTTAGATAGTGTATATAATATAACTTTTTTATTTTAGAAATATTTTTGAATATGTTTGAAAAATAAGTCAAAAATTGTTATTGTTACAAAAAGTAATGTAAAATAAAGATATGGATGGAGTTTTTAATTTTTTGTTCAATAAAGAAAAAGTTAAATTGTAAATAAAAAAGTTTTGATAAGCACTCTTTATATAAGCACCTAGGAGGTGACTTATTCTAAAAGAGTTTATAAAAGTCGAAAGTACTTTCATATGGTCCATCTAAAACAACCTTAAATGCATCCTTTTAACTAAATAAGTTAAAAACAACTTTTTAAGCCATCAAAACAGACTCTCCTTTTTTTATTTTCTTTTTAAAAATAGGAAAAATATAAAGAAAAAACATTTGAAGTGGTGCATGCAACCCTTATTTGAAAAAAACAAAAATTTTATTTTGATACTTTGTTTTATGTTAAAATATATTTTTCATATTCTGTGTTTTTTTAATCTCATGTAGGTGTCTCGACGTTATAAAAATTATATTTTATTATCTCGACGTTATAAAAATTATATTTTATTGCTCTAAGGTAAATTTTTAGGACGTCAAATGTCATTTATACTGTCTTTACTTAAAACAAAAAACAAATTAAAACTATCAATTTTTAATATATTTAGAGTATATTTCAAAATATGTTTTAAAAATTTTTAGTTTCTAATTAATTAATGACAAGGTTGAATTTAACATTTGACATTTTAAAAAACAATGTTAGGATGTTAAAAAAACTATTCTTTTAAAGAACCGAGTTTTCTATATTAAATTATTAAAAACACGTACAACTAAATACTTATTTTAATATAACAAACGATACGAAAATGAAAATTTTCCTCTTAAAAAATCTGTCAGATAAGGTTGTCAACTTTCTTGCGTGGTGTTTTTTATTTTTAATTTTTTTATTTTTGGCTCCCTGTTTTTCTGGTTATGATGAGTACTATTTCGGCACCCTAGATTGGGTAGGAACAATCTAAGCTTCATTCGCTTCGCGGATTCAAGTTTTTAATTCAAGCTGAGATGTGATATTTTTAAGAGCTTTTAATTGTAGTAGAAAAAGTTATATGTGACATTTTCTGAGTACTTTTTAACTGTAAAAACTTAAAATTAGAAATTCAAATCAGTAAAATAAACGAGCACTAATGATCACATCTATTGAATAAAATATTAGAAATGCGCCATAATTCATGTTCACAAACTTCGAAATAGAATAAGGAGCTGGATTTAAATTGGTCCTTATTAAGGTGGCAAAGCACTTTTACCAATCCAATGTAGTTATATTGGTTTTCATGGTCAAATAAACATCTCTTGCATGCTTAATTGCTCGTTGTAATTACTAGTTAGAACTCCAAGTGCTTTACGTAAAAGGAATCTGTGTGTTAAATTTTAATTACTGTGTAATTATTAAAAATATATCAAATCTGAAAATAAAATCTAAAAAAGATAAAAAAGGGAAAATAGAAATTTAAACAAGAAGCAAAAAACAAAATTAAGAAAGGACTAAAATAAAAAAAATAACTTTTAGGTCAAAAGGGACAAAAACGAAAAACTGAAGTTTCAGGATAAAATAAGAAAAAAGACCAAAATGAAATAATAAATTAATTTTAGGACAAAAAAAGGGAAAGAAAATGTCAGAATAAGACTAACATGAAGAGATAAATAAAATTTAGGGTAAAACAGATGAAAATGAAAAAAAAAAAACCTAAACTTTTGGGTGAAAATAAAAAAAAAGGAGTAAAAAATGACGAATGAAGAAATAAATAAGTTTTTGGGTAAAAGAAACTAAAATAGAAAAAATAAAATTTCAAGAGAAAAATAAAAGAAGGGTAAAAAAACACCAAAATGAATAAATAAATAGTTTTAGGGTAAAAAGAGTCAAAACGAAAAAAAATTTCAGGACTAAAATAAAAAAGGGTAAAAAGAAGGACTAAAATGAATAAATAAATGGGTTTTAGAGTAAAAAAACCAAAACTGAAAAAATAAAGTTTTAGGGCAAAAATAAAAAGAGAAGGGTGTAAAAAAGGCCAAAAATGAAGAAATAAGTAAGTTTTAAAGAAAAAAAATACTAAATATAAATAAAATTTTAAGATAAAAATAAAAAGGTTAAAAGAAGGACTAATTAAATACAAAAAATAAATGAATTATAGGAATAAAAACTAAAAATAATTTAAAAGAATGAGTTGAACGGGGGGGTTTAGGATGTAGAAGTTTTATTAGTTGAACTTGCAGTATATAAAAATTGTAAAACATCTTTAAGTGGGGGCAAGCTATAAAAATTAATAGAAATGCAAACCATGAGGTTTTATTCAGTGGGGGCACAATCAGCCACTGATTAAGTAAGTAGATCCGTGCCTGCGCTCAGGGCTAGTCGATCGACCAGCGCAAGATCCAGGAGCACTTCGATGACTTCTACAAGGACATCTTCGAGGATCTCTGCAAGTTCGGTGAGATCGAGATCCTCAACATTTGCGACAACCTCCTCACCGACGGCCACATGATCTGCATTTTGAAAGTTTTTTTTTTTTTGTTTATTGTTTGAGGATTTTGTGCAGCTTTTGTAACTGATGATTGTATTTTGAATGCTCTAATGGTGGTGATGTTGTACTGCCGCCAATAACGGGGATTTTTCGGTGGATGTCGGCCAAGAAACTAGTTGGTATCTTGGTGGATACCAATCGGAGGTCTACGTCCAGGTAACTGATATTTTGACGAATACCAATCGGTATCTTGACCAAATACTAGTTACTAGGTTGGTCCTGGTGGTTGGAAGCGCGCGGCCGACGACTACTACCTGTAATACTAGCGGTTGTCTTTTGGATACCGCCATGTATCTTGGTTGGATATCGTTTTTGTGGCCGGATATCAGCGGGTATCTTGGTCAGATACTCGTATTGTTGTTGGTGACCTACTTGTATCATAAAAGTATATTTGGTACTCTAAGACCTCGTTTATTTCACCGATTCGAGTTTTCAGTTTTAAGTTTTTACAGTAAAAAGCTCTCAGAAAATGTCACATCTAACTTTTTTTGCTACAGTGAAAAGCTCTCAGAAAATGTCACATCTCAATTCGAATTTACAAAATAAACGAGACCTAAATATAATATGATCATATGACTGTAATACTTTCTGTAATAGTTTATGTCCCTTAATAAATTGTCAATTCAAGCCTAAAACTTGTGATAGCCCCTGTAAAAAGCCTAGACATATTAGCTATTCCTATTTAACGAGCATGTATTTGAGAACAATTATTCAAATAGTGATAAATGAAAAGGAAAATCACACCAAAAAAGTAAATAAGAAAAATACTCAAAACACCCTCTAAATTTTGTCTAAATACAATTTTTGCACATTTTATTATACAAGCACCTAAAATGCGACGTGTTTATAAAATCAAACTCAACGTATCCCTAAAATAATTAAATTTTTTTAAAATATCAAGATTACCTTTTCTAATCTATATTACATATAATTAAAACATTACTAAACCATAATAATACATAAAATCAATCTTAAAAAATAACTGACATATTTGTTTAATTGAAATATTTATTTCAATATTTTAAAATTAATTTATTTAACTCTTTAGTTAAGTCATATTCAAAATAATATTTAATATCGATTGGGAGCGGTAGTCTTGGTTTTTTCAAAAAATTAAATTGCTTTGGGGGATATTTTAAGTCTCATTTTATAACTACATAATGTATTTTGCATTTGATTTTATGAGTAGGAGTTGTTTTGGATATTTACATGATAAGAAAGGTAAAAGTGTTTTTTCAACAAAACACGTAAGATATCTTGGATATCACGCCATAAAAGGATTAAACTGCAGAACAATTTTTAACAGAATAGAAAAATAGAGATATATTTAAAAGAGATTATTTAAGTCAGTGCAAAATTAAGAAAAATAATATTTTAAAGAAACACATAGTAAAAGAATTAGGCTTCGTTCACATCGCGGATTTGAGTTTTCAATTCGAGCTGAGATGTGACATTTTCTTAGAGCTTTTCACTGTAGCAGAAAAAGTTAGATGTGACATTTTCTGAGAGCTTTTTACTGTAGAAACTTAAAACTGAAAACTCGAATCGGTGAAATGAACGAAGCCTTAACTGTATAGAAACTTTAAAAATAGAAAACAAATAGAATAAAAAAACTAAAAAGATCATGAAAATGTTTTGGAAAAGAAAGAAAATAAAGGCAAAAGTGATACCATGTGTCATAAGGAATGAGAAGTTTCCTTATGATGACACATGTAAAAAGAAATTTAAAAGCTTTTTAACTCTTTTATGTATGTAAAAATAAAGATAAGATACAATACTGTTATTTTATTCCTAATTTATTTATAAATATTGAATTAAAAAGTAAAAAATATTATAAATACAACATATATTTATTAATATACATGATATAATATTATCAAACTAATTATTTTTAACTTTAATATAATAACTATGCACGTTATGTCTTATTAAAATTCAAAATAATTTTAATTTTAACACTTTACTTTTAAATTTTATATATTTTATTCAATTTTTGATAATTTATTTTTACTTATTAAATAATTCCGTTGTTTATATTTATTATTTTATTACCTAATGTTATAATAATTATTGTAATTACGATAAACATTAATATAATAACTATATTATTTATTCTTTAAAGGGTGCATTAGTTTTTTTTTTTTACAACAGTTCATTTCATGTTTAGGTGTAAATAAAAACATAAATCAGATTTGAATTAACTCTGATTTCGATTTCTATACTAGGTAAACAACTTATTCTAATATTGAATCCTATCAACTTCGAATCCTGTCCATTTTGATTCATCATGTCCACTTCAGTTACACGCAACTAAAAACTTTTTACTATAGTAAAACTTGAATTCTAGAGTCTATTTAGTTCGCTAATTTAAGTTGAATTGTGATTTTATATGAGAGCTTTTTACTATAGTAAAAAAGTTAGATGTAACTGTTTATGAGAGCTTTTTACTATAATAAAATTCGAATTCTAAACTCAAATTGGTGAAATGAACGGGTCCTAATGTTTCTAATGTTGATTGAAATTGTGGCGATTATAACAAACCATTCCTTTGGCAATCCAAGTGGTTTGAGCCTTCTTTCTCTGTTCCAATCAAGTACCTTGAGAAGCGAGCAAAGTGTGTTAAGGTAAGGAAATCTGAATAGCACGTGATAGTTTTCTAAATTTTAGTATTTGATTGTTATTATTGATGTATTACTTTTTTTATTTAATATAAACATTGTCATTTCAAATTATTTTAGAATTAAAGGTTTATTCTTACAAGGCTTAATAGATGTAGTACTATTTGAATGACCTTATGTATTGAATCATAAAATAGAAAAAGATATCAATTTTATTATCTATATACTTTTTAGTGCAAAAGTTAGCAGTGTCGAAGACATTTACATTGAAGATGTCTTTGTCTTAAAATTTTGATACTATGGATTATGTACTAGTTCCAACAAACTCATATAATCATAGGAATTACAAGAGTTGCTAATAAGAGTTGCTTTGAGTTGCTTTGTTATTATATATTAAAAGAAAGTCAAAGGTTTTGTTTCAAATCCTTTTCTCTATTTTCTTTTGCTTGCTTTGCTACAAAAATTTTGTATATTTTTTAGTAAAATAAAAAAGGTTGTCTCCACTTCGTCATCAATGCTTAAAACATATCAATGTCATCTTCATACTTTTTATGCTAAAAATGTAAAATTGGAATTAACAAAATATAAATCTTAAACTATTCCATTAGAGAATTTGTATAAGTTTTTATTTTTTTATTTTTATCATCGAGGCATTGTTTGGCACGCATGATTGGATAGGATTATAAGGCTAGGATTGGACTAAAAGGATTGAATGAGACTATGCTGAATCCTACCTATTGTTTGGTAAATTGTTTGATTAGTGTTTGGTACGAGGATTCGTGTCATGGTTCAAATCATGGTTCGTGACTCACTACAGTGTTTTTTCTCACAAAAAATACACGTAAATCGAAAATAGTTCTGAATCTGTGAACTAAACGTCCACACGTTCGGACAAACAATCAATTAAATATAACAAGTGACACTTATTTAGTCATGTGAAATAGTTAGTCTACCCTAATCATCAGTCCTCATACTTAAATTTCAAAAAAATAAAAATAAAAATAAAAATTAATTACAAAGAAAAATGTAACAATTAATTACGGGCCTGTTTAGTTTGATGATTTGAGTTTTTAATTTGAGTTGAGATGTGATTTTATGTGAGAGTTTTTTACTGTAGTAAAATAATTAAATATGTTTTTAAGAGCTTTTTATTGTAATAAAACTCGAATCGGTAAAATGAACGGAAGCTTGCAAAGATTAACAGTTTTGTAAACAATTTTTTTCCCCAAAAAGGTACTGCTCTCTCTCTGTACAAAAAAAGTAACGCCAAAGCACCTATGGATGGGGCCTTCAATGTCAAAGATACGGCAAGGGGAGATTGGAATCGCCTGGGTGGGAATGGAACAATGCTGAATAGGGGAACGATGTAGATCTGGGGCTGAGGTGGATGTCGCACGGAGCTGAAGCGGGGACCACGCAAACAACATAATTCTGAAGCTTAGGGTTGGCGAGCGACAGAGATTTGATTTGGAGAGCGGGGATCGATAAAGATTCGCGTGTGGCCGACGTGCAATGAAAATGTCGATGCGGGTCGTTGAGGTTTTGATTTGTTGATAATGTTGATAGAAATATTGATGTCGATGAATATTTTGAAAAAAAATAGATACCTTAAAAAATTTTAAATTTTTTTAATTAAAATTGTACAAAATATTAAAATAATCAATATTATTTTATTTAAATTATTTTAATAACAAAAATAATGTGTTTTTATTGAAATATCAGAGTTATGTCGAATAATACAGTAGTAAATTATCATAATTATATGTAGATTATGATTCAAATATAATTTTATGTACTCTTTATAAATAAGGCACAATAATTTAATATACTAATAAGAAATTAACTACCAAATATAATAAAGTACCCACGGACTTAAAGTGTTTTCAGTACTAAAACGAGTTTCTAGCAGGTTGGAAAACACTGGATAGGTTTCGATCTTGATCTAAATACATTTGTAAGATATTACCTTTGAATAATTCTGGAGGTAGTTGTTGATGTGTCACAAATATGTTTCTTAATCTCTTCCCACTGTTAACCCATAATTAAATTTGATAATATTGATTTATCCAACTTGATGAATAGTCTTCAGGGATGTGTAATGAAATTTTAACGTTGATCTGTGGTGGAGGATAGGCCCCGTTCATTTCGCTGATTCGAGTTTAGAATTCGAGTTTTGTTACAGTAAAAAGCTCTCAGAAACAATCATATGTAACTTTTTTGTTACAGTAAAAAGTACTCACATAAAATCACATCTCAACTCGAATTAAAAACTCGAATCAGCGAACTAAACGGGCTCAGATATTTGAAAAACTAATTAAGTCTTAAGGTTTGCTTTTTTATTTAAGCCTTGTTATCACATCTTATTGAAAAAAATGAAAAAAAAAATGTACTACAAAATTCATTTTTATGAAAAAATTTTCTTCAGATTTTTGAACATTTCTAAAAATATTCTGAATTTTTAAAAATTTTATGGTTATTTTTGTACACTAGATATTTTTATAGACACTCTGATCTCTTATAGACTTCAAAATATAGATATTTATAATGAAAATGCCGATAATGTCATGAAAATTTTCATCCATGGCTCCAACGAGCGATGACAACGACAAAGAAAAACAATAGAAAGCTCCAACAAGGGGTAGCAAAGTTGTTGGAATGTCGACTAGATTGACCTAGCCGTCAAGGAGTCACAATGAAATGACTCGTTTATTGATATTTGATTTATCAATAGCAAGCTTCAACGAGTTTGTTAGTTGGTTGATTTATATTTTTAATTTAAGTTAAAATATAATTTTATGTGAGAATTTTTTATTATAGTTAAAAAATTAGATATAATTATTTTTAAAATTTTTTTACTATAATTAAAAAATTAGATGTGATTATTTTTAAAATTTTTTTATTATAATAAAATTTAAATTTTAAAATTGAATAAATAAAATAAACGGATTTAAAAAATGATATATGAAATCCGACGTGACAAGATTCATACCTGACCTTGTTCAAAAGAACAAATAATAGGGGCCATCAAATGACGACATGCGAGAGCTTGAGCAATGGAATCGAATATCTCATGATAGCTATCGTAATCATTCCCGTCATTTCTGTCCATCAAAAGCCGTATTTTATGTTAAAGCATGCCAAATTTACGAGACTAAAAAATTAATATATTCAGAGAAAAAAAAGTGCAGAAGTTGCTTTTCCACTCAAAACCGGTTCATGATGGACATTAGATGCACAAAAGAAGGAAAAGGAAACTAAAATATGTCAAGTGACACAAATCACAATCAAAGCCGGCAAATACTGTCCATTAACACGAACTGGAAAAGTTTTTTTTCTTTTTTTTTTCATTTTTGTTTTTGTTTTTTTTTGTTTTGGGTGAATATGAACTCAGAAGAGTGGCTCACAAGTTTCTGTTGATTACTTGAGCGTGTAATATTGATGAAGCCCCACTCATATCTTATCTTATTTTTAGGTTTTTGAGAGAAAAATATTCGTGTTTTTAATGGTCTTTTAGCGAAAGTCTTGGCACATATTCCACTTGTTTGTCACCACCCGATATTCATGGTTTTATTTTGATTTGCTTTTTTGAGTTTTCCACAATTAATTGATCCACACACCACAACTTTTCAAGATACTATATGGACTACGGGCAAATAAATTAATAAAATGATAAAATAATACCGCATTTTTATATCATATAAGTATTTAGATAAACTGTTACAGTTCATTAATATATTTGTTATTTGCGCTAAATGTTTAACATAACTAAAATCAAAGAATGTTGACGTCCTACATTTTTTAGTTAATTTAACCATGCGCAAGATTAGGAATGTTAATGTCGAAGCTAGTACTAGAGCTGAGTGTCCCCAATCAACTTTGACCCAAAATTAAAATTTTAATTTTTTGCACAATTTTTTTTTTCTGAAATTGTAATTGGTGTTGTATTTAATATAAAAAAGAATTAGAACCGAACCACTAGTACTCACTTACAAAATTTTTAATTATGTTCTCCGTCAATTAAAAATATCTCTTATACTTTAAAGCCATATTAAGTAACTTGTATTATATTGTATTGTACAAAGTGTATTGTAATGTATTGTATTATGATAATACAATACAGTGTTTAGTGTCATGATGCATTGTACAAGTGGTTAAAATTTAAAATTTTATAAATTTTGGTGTCAAAATATAATTTTTAAAAAGTTTAAGGTCAAAATATAATTTGTTTAAAAATTTAGGGGTCAAATATAATTTTTTAAAAGTATTGAAATAAAAATGTAATTTTATAAAAATTGAGGGGTTACAATGTAATTATTAAAAAATATAAATTTGTATTGTGGCCCTCAATTTTTAAACAGTTATAGGCTTCGACATGACTATATTTCAGTCCGACCGACCCTTGGTCTTGCCCCATCCGACATGAATCATGGATATGCAATAAAATAATACAATACAATATGTAAAAAATGAGTCGTATTCAATAATATGACATATTATCGTATTAATTTATCATCTGTATTAGCTTATATAATACGATGGTCAGACCAAATATTGTATTATTATATTATTATACAATGTGGTGCTCTAATATGGCGAAACAACCATGTCCTAGAAAGTATTGTCTCCATTGAAAAATTTTCTTGCTACTGGTTGACATAAAATGTTTGTTAAAAAAGTTTTCTTTTTTCCCCTTTTGTATTTTAGAAAAAAAAAATTGCGAGGGGTGTGTTTTTAGTTTTACTTGTAATGATGCATCAAAGGTAATTTAGGTATTTAGTAAGATAGAAAAAATAATAAGAAGAAAAGAAAAGTATATATGACTTAAATTAGAAAATTGGAGTGCAAGCGCCAAGCGGAGAACCTCTCTCTTATTGTATTCAAACACTCCTCTAATTTGTCCATATAATTACGAGAGATTAGTATAATGGCGGTCCTTCTAAGGATTTGCAATCCCCTGCCTAACTCGTTTCCTCATCTTTTCTCTCCTACCGAACTGTCATGCTATGAAAATTCTTCTACTAATTCCCTTTATCCCGATTCTTCCAATGATCAAATAAACTCTAAGGCTCTGTTCATTTTACTGATTTGAGTTTAGAATTCGAGTTTTGTTACAGAAAAAAGCTCTCAGAAACAGTCACATCTAACTTTTTTGTTACAGTAAAAAACTCTTACATAAAATCACATCTCAACTCGAATTAAAAACTCGAATCAACGAACTAAACGAGCCCCAACTTTGTTTTGTAAGAGGGAAAAAATGGTGTACAACTTAGATGAGAAAATTGGAGAAGAAATAGAGAATCCTCATTTGTCTTTGATATGGATTTCTTAACCTAATCTTTTTCTATTGAGAGAGAAAAAATCAGGGGTTTTTCAATTCATTATCTGCTCTTTTCTATTCAACCTACGATAAATATTTCACAAAAGTATTTCACTAATCCTTTCACCTCTTTCTCTTTTCACTTAAAAAAAAAAAACAAGTCATAAAAGTAACAAACTACGGAGTTATTTAATGATCATTTATCTTTTATGGTTGAATATTTAATAAGCTCGTTGAGTACGTGCTTAGGCCAATTATTTTTTGTCTAATTGTGGTTACTGCTTTCACATCTATGTTTATTTTAATAATGTTAGGAGTTACATAGGCCATGCTATTATGAATACCAAAACCGGTTTCTGAAATGGATTTTTTTTTTTTTTAAATGCCCCCGTGATAGCTGCCTTTGTGGAAATATTATATAAACGTTCACTTGTGGTCCTAAGGAAACATAAAAGGTTGGTTTTATAGGGAAGATCGTGAAGAGGAACTTTATAGATGGCTGCGAAGAATGGGAACGTTGAAGTGCCAAAACCAGTGGAGAGACATGATTTTGTATCAGGGAGGCATAATTAATGCTACAAGAATAAAGATATTTAGTGACGATAAGTAGTGACTTGTCGTCGCTATAACGTTTCATGCCTGTCAGCTAATGGACGGTGGACCCCACTTTTAACGACATGTCGTCGCTAAAAGGCTATAACAGTGAACGCGCCAAAAGATGGTTTAGCGATGATATAAAAGTTTACTACGGATAATTGGCAGTAAAAAATTGGACTTTTCATATGTGACTTAGTAAAAACTTTTAGCGACGACACTAAAATTTTTTCCCTTTGAAAAATAAATCAAAATTGAGGTGATAAATATTAGCATAAGATGTATTGTTCAAGATATTTTGAGATTTATAGCAACGATTATTGTCGTCGCTGTTGGAGCAAAATTTTGTCTAACAATTTACCAACGTCCATCGACTGAAAATTCAGATTGAAAGGACAAATAGCCTAAAGAAATTGGATGAACACTCAAAGACTACAAATCACCTCAAAATAATAAAAACAAAATAAAGAGAATCTCAAGATAACTGTATTCAAGAATAAGTGCGTGTATTTTCCTCTCAAATCGAGGGAATTTATATTACATTAGGATTGTGGGAGTTTAATTCTCTCATTAAATTCAAAGTTTATTCTCTCCTTAATTACTACGAGACTCTTTACTTTTCAAGAGTTAAAACTGATAAAATAATCAATGTGAATTAATCTTCAATCATTTAATATCTTCAATTAGCATGAATTACTCCACTTGATGATGTCACGTGACTTTTGAACTTTTGGCTCGAGAGAGCTAAGACTCAAACGAGTTTGGGCTTGGACGAACTTGGACTCGGGGGAGCTTGGGCTCAGGTGAGCTTAGGCTCAAACGAGCTTAGGTTGAGGTGAAATTGGGCTCGGGAAGATTGGCTCAAGAGAGCTTTAGACTCTGAATTTAGTGTGTGTTTAATGCTTGAAGAAATACACCCAACATTAGCCCCCGTAGTCCACGAGTGTCGCATGCCAAGCGAAGGGCACTTAAATTAGCCCCCAATTTTTTTATTCTTATTTTTTGAACTTACTGAAGATAGTTTGTTTCTTCCTTTCAACATGCTATGAATGATGAAGGGGCTGTTCGGCAGCCCCATTCTTGAGTTAAAAACTCAAAAAAAGCAACTCGAGTTACAACGGGGTTGTTCGGCAGTTGAGTTTTTGAGTCAAAAACTCAAAAAAAGTAACTCAAGTTACAACTTTATTCAAGTTCATGTTCTTTTAAGTTTGAACTCGAGTTTGAGACTAAAACTCGAGTTCAAGTTTCCCCTCCAACTCGAGTTTAGAAATTCGAACTCAAATTAATGAACATTATTTTTTCTATTTTTAAAAGTGCTATAACTTTTTCGTTTTAATTCTGATTGAGATGATTTTTTTTCTATGCGTTGACAACGAAAAGACGAATAAAATCCTACCCATATTCCCTATTAAAATTTTCCATCAGCATTAAGTTTTTATTAAAATACTATCTAAATACAAATTCAAGTTTTGACTCACTCAAACACAAACTCAAAAAGATTCTTATCTCAAACCAAACTCAAATGTACACAACCAAGCACAAACTCAAGTTACAACTTCAACTCAAGTTATAATTAAAACTCAACTCAAAATCTACACTCAAGTCACCTAACTCAAAAACGGCAAAAGAACAAGATCAACTTTATTCAAGTTCATGTTCTTTTAAGTTTGAACTAGAGTTTAGGACTAAAACTCGAGTTCAAGTTTCCCCTTCAACTTGAGTTCAGAAACTCGAACTCAAATTAATGAACAATATTTTTTTCTATTATTAAATATGCTATAACTTTTTCGTTTTAATTCTGATTGAGATGATTTTTTTTCTATGCGTTGACAACGAAAAGACGAATAAAACCCCACCCATATACCCTATTAAAATTTTCCATCAGCATTGAGTTTTTATTAAAATACTATCTAAAAATAAATTCCAGATTTGACTCACTCAAACACAAATTCAAAAAGATTCTTATCTCAAACCATAACTCAAATGTACACAACTAAACACAAACTCAAGTTACAATTTCAACTCAAGTTATAACTCAAATTCAACTCAAAATTTACACTCAAATCACCTAACTCAAAAACGGCAAAAGAACAACTCCGAAGATTTCCTGGAAGTTATTTCCTTTTCTAAAACAAGCTCATATTTGCAATATCCATGAAGATCTTGAACGTGGATATGCAAATTTATTGCCGGATAATCATCTCACATTATTCCTGCAATTCTTGTACTTATAAATTCAAATTGGAAAATCACTTGCTCTTGCTGCTTGATCACTTGAAGAACTTTTTCTCACTGTGTGACAATTTCCAGCATCCTCCTCAAAATTGGTGAGTTTCCGATCCTCTTTGAACTCTTTTCTCTTTTTTTTTCTTTTTTTTTT
Source organism: Morus notabilis (assembly GCF_000414095.1). Lineage (NCBI taxonomy): Eukaryota > Viridiplantae > Streptophyta > Magnoliopsida > Rosales > Moraceae > Morus > Morus notabilis. Next base: position 174,803 of record NW_010368057.1, on the reverse strand, counting down.
TTTTGAATTCCTTCAATCAGTAAGGTTCGCTTTTTCTAAACACAATCTCACCTCTAATTTGGAAATTAGTAATACTTAAGGTTCGTTTAGTTCGCTGATTCAAATTTTTAATTTGAGTTGAGATATAAATTTATATGAGAGTTCTTTATTATAGTAAAAAAGTTAGATGTAATTATTTCTGAGAGTTTTTTACTGTAAGAAAACTTAAATTCTAAATTCGAATCGGTAAATTCGAATCGGCGAAATAAACGGGACTTAGTATATATCTCTATGGATATCTTTATGAAATGTAAAACTTATTGAGCTTTTGAATGGAAACCTATTGATTATACATTAAGTGGCCTCTCGTAAATCCCTCCGTTGGTCACCATGCCACGTTTTGCTAATATCTCATCACTAGCACAACTGATACTTAGAAAGTAAAGTCGTGCAAAAGAAATTTTTTGCCACAGTTTCACGACATACTTCCTCACGACATGGACTTTAGAGGAAACCAAACCTACGGGCGTCAAAGCAACGGCTCGGCTTCGGCGACGGCGGGCAGTGCTCCATCACCAATAGCAGCAACCAAAGAAGCCATCACCAATGGCGTTCTGAAGACAAAAAACGGGTGACTTTCCAAACGCATCAAACTTCGCGCTGACCAGCTTTTATTGCTTATAATTATGGAGAATCTTCTAATTCCACTTCTTCTAGTGATGCTTTGTACATTCCTGAGACTTGTGAAAATGATCTTGCAAACGGTGGTAGTCTCGGAAATAGAGAAAACCAATTTGACAGTGACGACGCCGCTCTCACACCAAGTGTTTGGGATATGTGCCCAAAGAACAAAAGCATAACTTTGAAGATCAAACTCCACACGACTAATAACGAATCCAAGCATGACTCAACCTCTGCTTTAAGACTTGTCGCCAAAGCTCGTAAAGGTGGCGGCGCCAAAAGCAAGCGGAAGAAAATTGACTCACCCGAGTGTGGGCTTGGATTTCCTTCTAAGCAGGTGTTCAGTTTTGAGCCCAAGCATGTACTTTGCTCTGACCCCAAAAATCCGGTTGGGGTGAACTCCGATGACGACTCTTTACCTGCTGTGGGGGTCTTCAAAGGCTAATCCCGATTACTCCGAACTCGATCCAAAAGACGTGCATAGCCATCTTACGTCAAAAGACTTGGAGAGGATTCACATTGCCTATTGTATTCCTTCCGACATTTCGATTCGCCTCCCAAGATAAAGCGAAATTCTTAGGGTTTGTTTGTTTAGTTCATTGACTCGAATTTTTAATTCGAGTTTAAATGTGATTTTATTTGAGAGTTTTTTACTGTAGTAAAAAAGTTAGATGTGACTGTTTTTAAGAGTTTTTTACTGTAACAAAACTCAAATTCTAAATTCAAATCAGTAAAATGAATGAAACTTTAATTCCCCTCTAATTAATGAGATCGTGGTTTTTGAGAATTTTTTTCAGTTCCCGGCATAAAAATAATAAACTCTAAACTTATAGCAATGAGAAACTTTAAGCGACCGTGCTGGTATTTTTGGAAGCATCAAAGTCACACTAAGACTCTGTTTGGTAGAGGGATTCATTCTCTTATTCGAATCATGATTCATAACTCGCTACAATATTTTTTCTCACAAAAAATTCACGTAAATCGAAAATAGTTCGAATCACATGGTTTGAATCCTCCAACCAAATGTTCTCTAAATATCGTAGGAGACTGAGCTTGTCTGAGCTCAAGGTCTCTCGAGTTCAAAGTGCAAAGGTCGTGATGTGTTATTAAGTGAAGTAATCGAGGACAATTGAAGATATAAATGATTAAAGATTAATGCACAAATATATTTTATTAGTTTAACACCAAAAACGTTAAGAGCATTATCATAATTAAAGAGAGAATAACTCTTAAATTAATGGGAGAATTAAACTCCCTTAATCTTAAGGTAATATAAATTTTCTCAATTTAAAAGGAAAATTTGTACACTCATTCGTGAATATAATTATATTGAGATTCTTTTTATTTCGCTCTTGTTATTTTTTTAAAGTGATTTGTGTTCTTTTAAGTGTACATCCAATTTCCTTAGGTTATTTATCTTTATTTTGTGTTCTAAGAACGTTGGTAAGTATTAGACGAAATTTTACTCCAACATTTTTTACACTAGAATGAGGATCTTGTGTGGTTAGCATCCACGTGTTCTCACTGGTACTTATGACATCATTTTTTTCCTTGCTAAGTCATTTTCAGGTATCATGAGTGACCAACTCTCATGCGTGGAATTACCCATATTGAGGACACCCAAACAAGAGGAGTCAGTGCTACCTCAGAGTTAGCACACATACTGATTTTAGCATGGAAAAGCACAAGAATCAAAAATTGAAAATAAAACACAGAAAAACGAACAAACTTACCCTTGGTCAAACAAACTTTAAGCTAAACAATGCCTAAGATAACTCTAATTTTTAGAGTTATCAATGGATGCACAAGTGAACCAACTCATCGGTTAAAGCATTCATGGTGGAAGCGTTTCTAGATGTTTGATTGGGTTCGCAATTCGAAGAATCTTTTGTCAATCTTGAAGAAAGAGGTAGATCTTTTGGCGCACATGGGTCAAGATTCAATGAAGTTGACAAATTGAGACTATTGGGCAGAAAGTAGAAGGAAAACTTTCACTTTTTTATTAGTTCGTTGAAAATCTCAGGATCAAGGTTTGATTGGTGGGGGCACTTTATGGGCTTTTCACCTAGCGAGATTCCATGTAACGGCTCAACTGCCCATAGGGTCTACCTCGCAGGAGCTCCGGCATAGTCAGGTATTATACTTATTACTAATACGTACTGTCTCTTTTGGGCATCTAGCGGCCCTCAAAAATTTCTTTCGCGCCCCCAACACTTAAACCCAAGACCTCTCTTTTTATGAGGTTCTTAAGTCAAGTGTCGGTACCAATTGACGTGAACCTTATAAGCAGAGAGGTCTTGGGTTTAAGTGTTGAGGGATGCGAAAGAAATTCCTGAAGGCCACTAGTGCCTAAAGAGGACAGTACGTATGAGTAACGAGTATAAAACCCGATTATGCTGGCGGTTCCGTGACAGAGACCCCATGGGGGGGTTCAAGCATTACATTTTAGGTTTTTGAAAAAGTGTCTAGGCACGTGATACACACGTGGCGATGCTCACAAGAAGGTTGAAAATCACGTTAACTAGCTATATCCGTAAAAAAATGGAAAATGGGGTTATTAAAAACAAATAATATATATATATATATATATATATATGTCTCAAGAGTGAAAGGTGTACGTAAGGAAGTGTCAACAAAGTTGCACTTATTTTGTCAAAAATAACAGGGTCAGTAGGTTGATAAATGTCAAAAATAGGGTCTTTCAAACATAAACACAAGTCATTATGAGAACAAGATGGTTCAAGCAATGGCCAAGTACCACTCAATGACTCCTCCAAGTTAATCGCATCCAGCATGCCATCAGAAAACACATCTAGAACTACAGTTTGTGTTGGCGAAGCTGTTGAAGCACTCAAATCACAAAACCAATGAGCGTCTAGCACTTCTTTAGAAATGAGATATTTTCCATTTGTAATTGACTCGTCAACTTTCTTCACGGAATCAATCTTGTCAAGACCGCCTAAAGTAAGAATGACTTTGTCAGGTTTAGGAGGAATCGTGCTTGGCTTGGGGTCCCAGTTTCCGGAAGCAATGAACCATGAAGATCTCTAATGTTTGTCGATCTCGACACAATCTAGAATAAATTTCATATTTTGCGTTGCTTGGAAGTAGAAAGAACCATTGTTCCTGGGCCATCTCTTCTTCATATATATGCCTCCAAACTCATTGACATATAAACGTCTAAACCCTGGTCTCCGCCAAATAACAAAGCAAGCGATGGTACGACGTAGTGCATTCAGACAAAGTTGATTTAAAGTGTTGAATGAATATGGTTCATGGTTCTCTACAGTATTTTTTTCTCATAAAAAATTTAAATTTCAAATATTAAAATCGTGAATCATGATTCTGAATCCATAAATTAAACGTTACTTATAAATTTCTGTCCTTTTACTGCTTTTCTTTATTTTCGTGTTTACTAACGCTTTCGTTCTCACTACTGATCAATTTTACTAATCGACGACTCCTCGGTCATTGAATCTTGATTTCTCTAATTGTAGATTTCACCCTCTTCAGTGACAATGCAGCCTTCTTTGACCACTTTTCCCTCCGGGGCGATCAATCATAGCAATGACGAGATCTACTGATGCTGATTTGATCTCTATTGATTTGATCAAAATCAAAATAGTAGTTGGCTTGCGTTCATTTAGTCTGTTGCCAATTGGATTTTGGTATGCATTTTCTGCCGACATCGTTTTTTGTTTTGTAAATTGCCTCATTACAGTGTCCTTTGCTAATAGACTTTTAGTTCATTTTACAATTTGAATCATCTGATATTTTGTTCCATTTTCTTGCCTTTTGCTTGCTCATCACGCTAGAATTATGCTCGTTGCACTTCATAGGTTGGTAGGAGTATTATTGTTCTAATTATGTTATGAAGTTCAATGTATATAAATATAATAAGCCTTTCAAGTGTTGGTTAATAGGTAAATAAACCCTTTTTTGTCTTGATACAAATGAAGATTTTATGAAAGAGAACTTGCATTTATCGTCTTTGAAAAATCGGTGCCATCCGAGAGCATTGAAATGCAATAGATTGTGTGTGTTTGTTTGTTTTTTTTTTTCTTTTGTTTTTTTTGTTTTTTTTAAGGGAAATAGTAGAAAATAGGCTAATATGAAAAGCTTAAAAAAGTATATAGGCCAATTTTTAGTTATAGAAATTAATAAGACATAACTTGTTAACTTATGGTTCATAACCAGATAAATTATGGACAAACTTGTCAAGTTATGGTTTATAGCCAGACAAGTTATGGACAAAAACTGTGAATTATGGACAATAACTTGTCTAGTCATGGTTCATAACCAGACAAGTTATGGACGAAAATAGTAATTTAGCATATTTATTAACTTATATAAACTATTGACCTATTAATTTTAATTTATCTCAAGTCTTGGCATTTTTCTCTCTCTCTTTTTTTTTTTTTTTTTTTTTTTTTTTTTTTATTCTTGATGATTGCATCATATTATGCATTTGTGTTGGTCCGTCTCGTTTACAAGGTACTGGATATATGAGTTTGTAATTTTCTATTGTTCTGTGTATAGCATATGTCATGTTGTGCAAAGAAAAAGATTTACAAATAAAAGGGTGGTTGCGGTTCATGTAGTTGCATGGATGATTTTATAGGTGAAGATATGTGTACCCAAAATAATTCGGTAAGCTGTTAAGGGTAATCAGACAGATTACTCTTTGATGACTGGAGTATGAGGCGACCGGCCTTCTGTATTGAAAATGATCCACCATATTACTCACCTTTATGGAGCCGGAGACAATTGATTGTCTTTGTTAAGAAGAAAAAATAATTTTGTAGATTATAAAAAGTATTCTACCAAATTACTCTCTGATTACCAACGTTGAAGGCTGCCACATTTTCTTAAATAATCTGGTAGACTAAATTTAGTATTCTATCAGATAACCGTCTGGGGATTGGTGTTAGTGACCAGGGGGTGTCACCATTTGAGTCTTGGTTCTGATGACATCTGGTAAAAGACCTTTGGTAATCTAGTAGATGTTAGTTTCTAAAACGATTTTAGATAAAATAATATGCGGAAGCCAAAAACTTTTGAGCATATTTTATAGATTAAATTAATTTACGCATTAGAATAAATAATATAATTATTTATCTTACCCTAGAATAAATAATATAATCACTTCAACTAAGATAAGACAAATAATTATATTATTTATTTTCATGCGTAAATTAATTTAATCTATAAAATATGTTAATTTAATCTATAAAATATGTTAATTTATAGAGAGTTCATATGGGTCGTGGTTTAGTGGATTATGAGTATCAAATAAGCCAATTTATCTCTTAGACATTACATTAAATCCAACTTGAGGGTTTTCAAATTACTCAAGTTGTGAATAAATGAGTGATGAAGAATTAAATTTAAAAAAAGCCTTTCTCGTGTCTTTGGAAGCCTAAAGGCATATTTCAACCCTTGGGAGTTCAAGAATCCAAGAAATTTGCTTCTAGAACCTTCCCCATCAGCAAAAAGATCTAATCTCGTTGGTTTGGTTTTAAGCTCAACGGAGGTGCCAATCTCACCTCTCAGAGCAGCACCTTGCGCGTGCTTCTGAGAGTGTTCCTGCACAGATCTCTAGTTCGCCCGTGAGAACTTCCTCGGAGCAACTTGTGTTAGGTGTATGAATGACTGTTGTGTTGGCATAAATCATATGAATCCTCCATGACATGTCTAATGTGCGATCAGACCTCCAGATTTGGAAATTTATAGAGCATTAAATTGAATCCCACACTCTTAAAGAATTTCATACATGGGAAGTGTTCAGGTCATCATGAACTTCAAGTTGTTGTCTCTAAGTCACTCCATGTCTAACCATTTCTTTGGTCATCTTCATAAGCAATCTAATGATTTTACTCCGTGGGGGAATGGACTGTGCAGTCCTCCATTAGAGAGTCGTTAAATCTCCTATAGAGCAAGTATCCAGAACGTTCTATTCCATTTTTGGTTGACCTTTTTGTCGACTCCAATAAGTCAGGAGGCGACTTTGCTCCGAAAGGAAATTGAGTGCACTCCATTAGAGCATGTCATACGGCTCAGTGTAACCGTCACACACCACCATTCTTACCATTTTTGGTCGACGTGTTTGTCACCTCTGGGAAGGCAACATCGATTTTGATAGGAAGAGAATTGTGTGTGCAGGCTTCCGACAGAGCATGCGGTACTGCCCCTCGGAGCAAGCGCCACAACTTCCCAGTTCCCCTAATAAATACCCCATTTTTTTTTTTCACATTTCAACAAGACCTGAGGATCCATATATACTCTCACCTTCACAAAATTCTGAGGGATTTTCTTCTTACTTCCAGTGTCTTTTGTGCTAAAGACTCAATATGTTTCGTTGTTGTTCTTGAGCTCTAAAATATGCTTTCTTCGGCCTAATTCAGGCTTAGGTGACTCCACATTTTTGTTGGAGGTCCTATTGACGTGTCTACCTTGAGAAGCGCCAAGTATATCGGCTACATTTGAGCTGGCACTAACGAAACACGTACGTTCACTTGCACACGCTAGCCACGTTGTACCCAATGAATCAACCGAGCCCCAACAATATTCAATAATACATGCACATAAAATAATGAAAAATCACTTTTACTAAATAAATAACAAAATATCTTATTAAATTACATGCTTTAGAAACACCATTCCTAACCGTAGATTACCTTGTTGGCGGTCAGGATAAATTCGATAAAACATATAGTATTGGCTTGACCAATCCATTTGAGTGACACAAATCCAGAACTCTACTATCTAGTGGCATAGATCCGAGTATAAACTCTTACAATGATGTTACTCAAAATTACTCAGTATCCTTAATGTCCCCTGATTCTTGTGAATGGCATTGTTTTTTCAGAGACACTGAGTTTTCTTCTGAGCAAAGTTAGATTGTGTAGATAATTTTATCGATTCACAAACATTGGGAGGATATGCTATAAATTAATTGCTACATAATTAATTTCAGTATGTGTTCCGGAAACATGGATGCACTGGTTGCTTTTCTTTTTGGTAAGTAGTTGAAGTTGTTCTTTTGATGGCGGTACTAGCAATTGATGCCTTGGCTAAAACTCTCTGTATTGGCTTAAGTCCACAAAAGCAATTACACAAACTTTTCTACAGACAAATAAATAAATTTGTTAAGTACAACTTGGTTGTATTTAGTTGGATTTGGATAGTTCACTACTATCTATCAATACACATTTTTTGGTATAGTCATGCCGGTCGATTCAAATTATGTATAGTCGTTCTAGTTACTGTAAACAGCAGACTCGTTATCATGAATTTGAAGAAGGTTTTTATGTATATGCTTTTGTCAACTTCGTTAGCTTGTCTTCTGGTTGTTGTTTGAATATTGATTTGGTGATTTGTCTTTTACGATGATGTTGCTGGAATTTTTTATGTGGATTACCATAATTGATAATAATTCACTCTAATATACTAAAGCATGGTATGAATAACTCTGTTAATGTGAATAAACTTTTGCATGTGTTAAAATTTTGGGGCCACAATGAGATGGATACACACATTTTTTTTTTTTTTTTGCTAGAAACGTGGATTCATTAAACAAGGCCAGAAAGCCAGCCAACGAGATACAACCGAGGCACATCTGGAACAAAACAAAGAGATGCCAAAGAGCTGATGAAGGAAAAAAAAAAAAAAAAAAAAAAAAAAAAAAAAACAAACAAAGCAAACACAGAACTAAGTGACTCCACCCAAACTGGGACATACAACTAACGAAAATAACATCAGACAATAAAAGAAGATAGAATATTGGGATCAATTTCACCTGAGAATGCTTCTCTAAGAGCCCAAGTAGCAGCTCTGTAGGCGACTTCGTTGAGACTCTTAGGCACCCAAGAGAAATCCAACAACTTATCAGGGGGGAACCGGGACAATGACGACTTGAGGAGCAATCGCATTTCCCAACAGCGTGCTGAGGAAGGGCACGAGCAAGCCGAAATGACAGATTTGCAATCAGATTCTATAATTACAGCAAGCAGGCCCTTAGCAACTATACCTCCAGAGCTACACAGAAAGCTTTAGGGCCTGTTTAATTTACTGATTTGAGTTTTTAATTTGAGTTAGAGATGTGACTTTATGTGAGAGTTTTTTATTGTAATAAAAAAGTTAAATGTGATTATTTCTGAGAGTTTTTTACTGTAATAAAATTTAAGTTTTAAATTTTATGTTAGAATCATGATTCAGAATCATTCTCGATTTACGTGTATTTTTTGTGAGAGAAAATACTGTAACGAGTCACGAATCATGATTCGAACAATGGCACGAATCCTTGAACCAAACACATTAGTTTCAGCAAGCTCTGGGTCAAGGAAGGGAACTTGTTCAACCCAACACTTTCGAAGGAGGACAGGACCAAGGCTACCGCAGCTACATTTGGTGAAACCGTTGTGTCCATATTCAGGGAAGGGGCCTGCCACACTCTAGGAATACAGCCATCCACAAGGGCGATGGCCTGCACACACACACACACACACACAAAGGAGGGAGGGAGAGAGGAAGAGACATCGTCGAATGATGGGGGAATTTTTTTTGTTTTTCTTTTATTAGGGTATTTAACAGGACCTTCAAATAGGTGCCTTATTAATTTATTTTAGTGCTCCGATTTAAGTGCTCTACTTTCTAACCAGGAATTTTTTACTGCAATAGGCGTCAAGGTTCTAGTATTACATGCACCCTTTTGGATTAGTGAGTAAGATTCCCGCTATTCTTCTCTTAGCAGGGTGCTTGGAAGACGTGTCAAGAAAACACTACAAGGAAGTTGGTTTCTAGAGATGACTTTTATCTTCGTTAAAATTGGCCATGTCATAGCTAATAGAGAAGTAGCGACGGATATTATCGCCAAAGCGTCGTCGTTGTAGATCCGTCACTGAAGACATATTTGGCGACAAAAAACTTGTCATCACTAAAAAAAATGTACAGTGACAATAATTTCGTTCTATAAGTGGTTGATCACTTAAAAGTTGTCAGTTTTTCGTCCCTACCTTCGTTCTTCAACATTTAGCAATGACATTATTTAAAAATGTCATCACTAATTGTTTATTAACAATAACGACTTTTTAAAATAGTAATCGCTAAAATTTTTAAATTTTTTTTTAATTTTTTGAATTTGATATTTAGGGACGATAAAAATTGCCATAATTAATTTTTTAAAAAAATATTTTTTATATTTTGATTAATTTTTAATAATTGGATTTGATATCAAATTATTAATATAATTTAATATAGTAATTAAAAATACAAAATAATCTCATATCACATGAATTGATAAAAGCGAATAGTAAACATAAGTTGTAATATTAAAAGGTCTGATAACGTATTAAACATGGAAAGAAATATCAGATAATGTTGTATCTTATAGAGTAAAGTAACTAGTCTATAAAAACAAGAAATAACATAAATAACATCTAATCCAATGGGGCCCTAAGTTTGCGGCATCATCGTCGTCGTCGGCCTGTGGTGGTAGTGGTGGCTAAAATTGTTGGTCTCCGAATCAAATTCGGATGCGGAAGCGTGGCAGGGAGGCGGATCGTGTATAACAAAAATTTTCACAAAACTTTTGAGATACTCTATAGATTATATTAATTTATGTACGAATAAATTAATCACATTAATTTATATATCAAGAACTCAATTAGAAAAAATACCTGGAGGCCGACTCGGATGATAACTTGAGTTCTTTGATCACGAACAATCCTTGCTCCAATCTTTGTGTTTAGAAAACCAAAGTCTTCCACGTCAATTCCTTGATTCCACGTAAAAGTATGTGTGGGCACACGTGAGACAAAACAGATTTCAAAAACACTCGAATTTTCACAAACACCAACGCATGCACGATGTGAAAATTTTGGGAGAAAAAATTTTCTTCTCTCTCTATAATTGGGAATTCGGCCAGCCTTCTAAAAACTAGGTTAAAAATTTCATCGCGCGTAATTTTATATCATCTCTTATTTATAGAGTAGAAGTCCAACTTTTAGAAGGAAACAAATCTCTCACTCCTGTTTGAATTTTTGAACAAAAATTCTCCTCTACCTCATCCTAAGTGGCTGGCCAACCCTAGGGTTTTTATCCCTGTGTATGGCGCCAATTGCAGATAGGGAAGGAAGAGAAAATCATCATTTATCCTGTAGTCCAATTTCAATTCAAATTCAAATTCGAATTTAAGTCAAACTTAAATTAATTTGAATTCTAAATTGAATAACTTATCAAATAAGTTTAAAAGGATAAATTTAAATTATATTCATGATTCAAATTCAAATTTAAATAATCACATTATTTAAATAATAATTAATTCTCAATTAATTATTTTTCGAGTATTTAATTTTAGAATTCCATAATTCAAAAATTTCCATTTTGTCCTTTGTGTCTGGTAGAATTACAAGGACGACGTGGGAACTTATGGAGCTATAATCCCAAGCTCTAATAAAAATTAATAATTAATTAAACACTTTAATTAATTAATTAATTCTATTAATTCTAATGGTTACTCCACTATAAACTTGGAATTGCACTCTTGAAATTATAGACATTAATTACTTCTAAACTGTGAAGTGTCCATTTAATATAGTCATTACATATAGATCAATCCTCCATAAATAATTCATAATTAGAGTCAGGTAGAATCCGTTAACCTCTCTAATTATATCTTCATCCTTGAGTGCCATTGATTCTCTAATGGATAGTGATTCATAAAACACATTCATGAACCAGAGCGCTCTAACTAATCCAAGTACTGAATCAACACTCAAGAGAATTATTTATCTACTTCTTTCTCAAGAAGGAATGGATT
>NW_010368057.1:110666-163276 GCF_000414095.1 Morus notabilis | reverse complement strand
AATTAGAATTTCTATGCTTAACGAAAATTATTAGAAATTCATATTGTGTCTGCGTCCATGTTCCACATAATCTCATTATGCGAAATACACTCATTCAATATCTCACCATATTAACAGTACGGATAGCACCGTTCCATTCTAAATGGGAATGACATGTATTAATAATGTTTTAATTAAAGATTCTGAATTTTAATTAAATTCATTATGAACAACATTTTTTATTATTATCTTTAAACATTATCCTCTCATATATAACACTTATATACAATGTTTAAGGTTACATAAATAATCACGGAATTTTCATTTGATATTCATAAAATCTTCATAAATATATGCTTATAAAATGATGAATAAACTCTTTTATTAATTAAATAATAAATATCCTATTACATCTCATGCTTTTAGGACACTATTCCCAACAATCTCCCACTTGTCCTAAAACAGGTGTGTCATGTCTCTAATCCCAAATCCATCTAAGTGCCGATCAAATACATTCAATGACAATGTCTTGGTGAATGAGTTAGCAAGGTTGTTCTCTTACGCGATCTTCAGAACCGCTACATCGCCTCTATCCACAATGTCTCTGATCAGGTGATATTTCCTTTCTATATGTTTCGCACTCTTATGGCTTTTAGGTTCCTTTGAATTAGCCACCACTCCACTGTTGTCACAGTAGAGCTTAATTGGCTTATCCATATCTGGAACAACTTCCAGATTAGTTAAGAACTTCCTCAGCCATGTAGCTTCTTTTGCGACTTCACAAGCTGTAACATATTTAGCTTCCATGGTAGAGTCAGCAACACACTTTTGTTTTATACTTCTCCATACCATAGCTTCTCCATTAAGAGTGAACACAGATCCATATGTTGAGCGTCGACTATCTCTATCCGATTGGAAATCAGAATCCGTGTATCCGGTGAGAGACAGATCTTCTCTGGAATATACCAACATATAGTTTCTCATTCTCCTAAGATACTTAAGAATACACTTTACTGCAACCCAATGATCTAATCCTGGGTTGGACTGGTAGCGACTAACCACTCCCATTGCATAGCAGATATCTAGTCTTGTACACAACATGGCATACATAAGGCTTTCCACGGCCAAAGCATAGGGATACCTTCTCATATCTTCTTCCTATTGTGGAGTCTTTGGACATTACTCCTTAGAAAGATGAATACCATGCCTGGAAGGCAAATTCCCTTTCTTGGAGTTCTGCATCGAATACCTAGACAATACTTTGTTTATATAAGATGCTTGTGATAACGCCAAAAGCTTTTTCTTGCGATCTCGAATAATCTTAATCCCAAAAATATAGCTTGCCTCTCACAAATCTTTCATTTGGAATTGGTTGGCTAACCACTCCTTTACATCTGTCATCAATCCCATCCCAATGAGTAGGATGTCATCGACGTAAAGATTTAAGAAGACCACTTTCTCTTCTTTCTTGTACTTGTAGACGCATGGTTCATCAATATTTTGATCAAATCCATAAGACTTTATAGCCTCATCAAACCTAATGTTCCATGATCTAGAAGCTTGCTTCAGTCCATAAATGGACCTCTACAGTTTGCAGACTTTCTGCTTTTGGCCTTTGATGAGTGCGTAATTTATGCACTCATTCGTTACTCCTTTAGCTAGTTTTGGCGTGTTTTTCCTCAAGTTGTTATGTGGATTTGATGACTTTCCCTTGAGTGTGTAGGAAAGGGTGAAATCGCTGAGTTTTGAGGCATTTTGGATAAAAAAAACAGAGAACGAGGCGATATGGTGCCTTCAGATGGCGATGCGACTCGAAAAAGAGCAAAATCGAGCAAACCTGTGATAAGGACCAGAGAGAGATGCGATATGTCACCTCCTTTGTGGAGATATGTCGCCTCCTTTAGGCGATATGTTGCCTATTCTAGGGGATATGTTGCCTGATTTACCCGATTTTATTAGAAACACGCATTTTGCCCTAGTTTGGTGCAGGGACTTTTATGGAAAGTGAGAATTAGCTTCTTGGGGATGTGTTGGACGTGGAATATAAGGAGGAGAGGCTGAAAACTGAAGGGGAGGAGGAGAAAAAGGGTTTGCAAAAGAAGAAAAACTGAATCGGAGAGGATTCGAGGGAAATTCCAACGATTCTTCAAGAATTCCAAGCGTTCTTCATTCTCTTCTTATCTTTCTTCTTGTATTTTTCTGAGTTTTAAATATTATTTTGAGATTGTGAACCACATGATATGTGGCTAATTTTCTTATTTGTTAGGGTTTAGATGAATCTCTATTTGTGATTATTGTTTCGACGTTTTAATGTGCATTTAATTAAAGCTCTTCGTTTCTTTCGTGTTCTATTTTGAATTATTGCTGCTAAATCTATGATTTACATATTGCTATGCTTTATGAGATTTTGAATTGGGTAGATTTTTATTGTGAAATTAATACTTGAGAGGGGAACGTTCAAGCAATCAAGAAATGGATAGAACAACTTAGGTTGGTGTGAGATCGAGAGATAAACATTGCCTAGGTAACCGAAACAATTTTAGGTTGTGAAATTGAGAAGTGGAATTCCAGGAATTGTTTCTAGAGTGGAACTTAGTGAAGGTAGGGATGAATAGTTGTATAGAGATATAGGCTTGATATCACCTACACATTCTTTATGCGGCACTCAAGAGAGGGGATAAGGATACACAACACTCTAGGTTCTTGAGAACGTTGAGTTAGGTTAGGCACATTACTACGGAGAAACATAATCGCAATAGAGTGAAGTCAAGACCCTAGCATTTTCATTATATTGATTTTCCGTTTTAATTTCAGCACGTGTTACTAATTACTACCATCTTTCCTTTTGATTTAGTTTTCCTTTATTTTAGTTTTTCTTTGAGTTCATTACATCCAAATTTGATCGCTTAGATAAAAGTTAAGATATGATATTCACAATAGTTAGTTTACATTCTTAACGTCAATCCTCGTGGGACGATATCGGTCTTCGGACCACTTTATTACTTGTACGACTTGTGCACTTGCAAGCATAGTCAAATTATTTGCAACAAGTTTTTGGCCTTCCTCTATGTAACCTTCTAGCTGATCCATATAGACGGTTTCCTCAAGATAGCCATTCAAAAAAGTTATCTTGACATCCATCTACCATATCTCATAATTAAAATATGCTACAATGGCGAGGAGTATCCGGATGGACTTAAGCATAGCTACTGGCGAGAAAGTTCCTCATAGTCAACTCCTTCCTTTTGGGTATACCCCTTAGCCACTAGCCTTGCTTTATAAGTCTCTACTATTCCATCCGCTCATCTCTTTCTCTTGAAGATCCACTTACATCCAATGGGTTTTACCCCTCCGGGTAGATCTACAAGTTGCCAGACTGAGTTAGAGTGCATAGACTCCATCTCGAGTTTCATAGCTGCTTGCCATTCTTCCTTGTCAGAATCATCCATCGCATGCTTAAAGGTCGATGGATCCTCCTTCCCATCATCAGCAGTGACGATTTGGGCTTCCCCGGTATACCGGTCGGGTAACATGCTTACCCTCCCACTACGACGAGGTGCCTTAGGAGTCTGATCAGGAACTGTGGTCTTTTCTCTAAGTGGTCCGACAACTCTTGCCGGCTGTGCTCCAATCTCGTCGGAAAGTAACTCTTCCAAAACTATTTTACTTCTGGGCTTAAAATTTATCATATAGTCATACTCCAGAAAAGTGGCATTTGTCGATACAAACACCTTTTGATCTTCAGGACTATAAAAGAAACCTCCGTTCATCCCATCAGGATATCCTACAAACATACACACTTCTGACTTGGGTTCCAACTTCCCAATCTTTCTTTTCAGCACATGTGTTGGACACCCCCATATGCGCACGTGTCTCAAACTAGGTTTTCGACCGCACCACAACTCTAAGGGTGTTTTAGGAACAGACTTAGATGGTACTCTATTCAGAATGTAGGCAGCTGTTCTTAGGGCATAACCCCATAACGAAGTAGGCAATGAAGAATAACTCAACATTGATCTCATCATGTCGAGCAAAGTCCGATTTCTCCTTTCAGCTACACCATTCTGCTGTGGTGTACCGGGTGCAGTCAATTGGGATACTACACCTTCTTCAATCAAGAAATCCCGGAACTCTTGGTATAGGTATTCTCCCCCTCGATCTGATCGAAGTGTCTTGATTGGTTTACCTAATTGTTTTTCAACTTATGCTTGGAATTCTCTAAACTTTCTAAAAGTTTCAGATTTCCGTTGCATCAGGTAAACATAACCATATCTCGAATAGTCTCAATAAAGGTGACGTAATATTCGTAACCTCCTCTAGCTTGGACGTTAACGGTCCACATACATCTGAATGTATCAACTGAAGGGGTTCTTTAGCTCTTTCTCCTTTCGCCGTGAAAGGCCTCTTGGTCATTTTACCTTCCAGACAGGATTCACAGACCGGAAGCTCACTAACTTTTAGTTCGCATAAAGGACCATCCTTTACTAGTCTTTCAATCCTGTTTAGGTTAATATGACCAAGCCTAAGATGCCACAGATATGTGTTGTTATCGTGAGAAATCTTTTGCTTTTTATTCTTAGGTTCGGCAACTCTGAACATTTCAGTATTAAGCAGTGAGTTAGGTATGGGCTTTATATAATATAAACCATCATCCAGACGTCTAGAACAAATATTTAAATCATTCGAGAAATATGAACAAATTCATTATCAAAATAAACTTTAAATAATTGTTCAAATAACTTAGCCACAGAAATCAAATTTTTACGAATGTCTGGAATAAAATAAACATTGTTCAAAACTAAAAATTTATTTTCCCTAAAATGAAGTCTAACTTCTCCCACTGCTTTTGCCGAAACTCTTGCGCCATTGCCCACTTTCATCGTGTAGTCCCCATCGGCTAGCTCGGTGTAAGAACTAAGACTCTGCAAAGAAAAACAAACATGATTAGTTGCTCCTGAATCAATTATCCTGGCCGAGGTATCACCCTCTACTAAACATGTTTCAAGGACTAGTAAATCTGATTTACCATGTTCCTTTTTCTTTTTTAGCTCCTCGAGATACTTGTAACAGTTTCTCTTCTAGTGCCCTTCGCCATTGCAGTGGAAACACTTTCCTTTAGGTTTCTGGATGTGGCCTTTAGCCTTCTTGGGTCTCTTGTTCTTTCTTTTCTTCCCTTTCCCTTGGTTCTGGTTCTTTCTTTTGTTTTTACCAGAGCCTCCTACAACAACAACATGTGCTTATCCTCTCATTCTCTTGTTGGTGGATTCAAAGTTTTGCAGGTCATTCATGAGTTCAGTGAGGTTGGACTTTTTCTTGTTCATAACAAAGTTGTTCACAAACTCATGAAAATCAGGGGATAGGCTTTCCAAGATGATGACAACTTGGGTGGCTTCATCGATTCTGGCACCATTGAGCTCCGCATCATGGAGGTGATCAATCATGTTCAAAACATGTGCCTTAACCGAAGAGCCTTTCTTCATCTTGTCATTCATGAAAGCCCTTACAACATCCAAATGAGCCTTTTCTGATGGAGCACCGAACATGGCTTCTAGAGACTTCATTATCTCATAAGCAGTCTCCATCTCCTCATGCTTCTTGCGAAGCACATCGCTCATGCTGGCCAACATAAAGCACTTTACTTTGTTGTTGGCCTTGATCCAGCGATTATAAGGCTCCCTTACGGTTTTGGATGCATTAGCCGTGGGTTCTTGAGGACATTCCTCTACTATGACAAATTTGTAGTCTTCGCAGACCAATAGTATGTTCATGTTACTTTTCCACTTAGCATAGTTATCACCGTCTAGTTTTTCAGTCGCAAGTAGAGTGATAATAGGATTTGACATATTGCTGGAAATAAATAGAATATTCATCTAATCAATTTATGTGCATGAATATCAAGGCATGTTAATTTTGGCACAATTAAATATGATGCATGAAGCACATGAAAAATACATAAATCATGTTTTAATTTTAGGTGCCAACGATAATCTAATTTTCCACATATAAAGTGTACCTTTGGGTAGTCAAGTTATATGCCAATTAGACCGAGACTCTTCTCAGTTAATAAATATAGTCAAAATATCTCATATTTTCATATTTATTAACTATCGTTATTTTTAGTCAAAATATAACCAACAGATTTGATTATATTTTATGAGTGTGACCCACCGTTTCAGATCCCATAGACTTAACTCCGGATTGCTACCTTTGGGTAGTCAATTCAGAAATACATCTTGAAATCTTATCTCTAGGAAGCCAACCTTGTTATTGATCCGGTAAGAACACTCTCCTTTAGGAGGGCGATTCAATGTCGTCGCAAAACCCCTATCTGGATCTCACGGTGTTGCGCTAACGGCGGAGACTAGTGGGTCGTATTGTCATACAACCCTCTCCCACTCATTATTTTGCAAATATGTATTTTTTGTTTGAAAAACATCTCATGGTTTTCAAATCGAAAAATAAACAATTTATTTTTCGGATATGTGAAATTCCAAAATTTAACTCTTAAATTCAATTTCACAAGTAACATTATTTTGCAAATCAATTTTGCAACTTAAATCAATTTAATCATATTAAATCAATTTTAGCGCATGGTTCTTATTTTATTTTATTTTTCTAAAACCCTTTTATAATAAATAAAATAAATAATAACAAATGCGCGTATATGCATGGCATGCTATAAAACATATGAGTAGGCACATTATATCTATATGGCATGTTATATGCATGGACATATAATATATAATTATCAACATAAAATATAAATATATGCAATCGGCTATCAAGATGGATTTGACCGGGTCCCATGGAAAAATAAATTACAACTCAATCGAATAAATAAATAATTACAATAATTATATTCTTCCGTTCCATCAACGGGTATTCGATTATTGAGTTCTTTATTCTTCAGCTTCATTCTTTGTCTTCGGATTGAATTTCACCTTCCCTGGGGTCCAGAACTTTTCCAGGTCTGTCGGCACGCATTACGAGGGTTCAGAAATCCTCGGGTCCATTTGGGGTCCAATTATTGAATCTGAGCCCCAGCTACGCGCCTGGGTGCGCGCGCGCGCGTGGGGTTGCCGCGCGCTATGAGCGCCCATGCGGTTTGACCGCGCGCCCCCCTAACCGCGCGCTATGGCGCGCTGGGACGCGCAAGCCGCGCGCTGGGGCGCGCCCTTTGGGCGATTTCTGGAAATTTTCTGGGCAGTTTATGGGCATCTTCAAAGGCTTCAAACTTGATCTTCAAGGCCTCCTTTTGATTCAAAATTAAAAGCCTAATTCTACCCAAAACCTAGAATTACAATAATTCTAATCCCGAATCAAATTACAAATAATTTATCAATGAATGAATATAACCGATCCATGGAACCATATAATTAACGACCAAATCCACCATCCATACATTCATCAACATGAATTAAAATAAACATCCATAAATGCAAGTGCCTACCCATCACATACATACATAATTAAATATTACATATTTAATATATCAATTTTGATTATCAAATAATTGAAGCATAAATTAATATCGTCTATAGACCGCTATGATACCAATTGTTGGTCTACGAATTGAATTCGGATGTAGAAGCGTGGCGAGGAGGCGGATCGTGTATAAGAAAAATTTTCACAAAACTTTTAAGATACTCTATAGATTATATTAATTTATGCACGAATAAATTAATCACATTAATTTATATATCAAGAACTCAATTAGAAAAAATACCTGGAGGCCGACTCGGATGATAACTTGAGTTCTTTGACCACGAACAATCCTTGCTCCAATCTTTGTGTTTAGAAAACCAAAGTCTTCCACGTCAATTCCTTGATTCCATGTAGACGTATGTGTGGGCACACGTGAGACAAAACAGGTTTCAAAAATACTCGAATTTCTACAAATACCAACGCATGCAAGATGTGGAATTTTTGGGAGAAAAAATTTTCTTCTCTCTCTATAATTGGGAATTCGGCCAGCCTTCTTAAACTAGGTTAAAAATTTTGTCGCGCGCAGTTTTTCATCATCCCTTATTTATAGAGTAGAAGTCCAACTTCTAGAAGAAAACAAATCTCTCTTTCCTGTTTGAATTTTTGAACAAAAATTCTCCTCTACCTCATCCTAAGTGGCCGGCCAACCTAAGGGTTTTTTATCCATGTGTGTGGCGCCAATTGCAGATATGAAAGGAAGAGAAAATCATCATTTACCCTATAGTCCAATTTCAATTCAAATTCAAATTCGAATTTAAGTCAAACTTAAATTAATTTGAATTATAAATTGAATAACTTATCAAATAAGTTTAAAAGGATAAATTTAAATTATATTCATATTTCAAATTCAAATTTAAATAATCACATTATTTAAATAATAATTAATTCTCAATTAATTATTTTTCGAGTATTTAATTTTAGAATTCCATAATTCTAAAATTTTCATTTTGTCCTTTGTGTCTGGTAGAATTACAAGGACGACGCAGGGACTTATGGACCTATAATTCTGAGCTCCAATAAAAATTAATAATTAATTAAACACTTTAATTAATTAATTAATTTTATTAATTCCAATGGTTACTCCACTATAAACTTGAAATTGTACTCTCGAAATTATAGACATTAATTACTTCTAAACTGTGAAGTGTCCATTTGATATAGTCATTACATATAGATCAATTGGTGTAGGGAGTGTACCGGAACGGGGCGTTACCGACCGAATCGGACGGAGAAAGGACGAGAAGTCCGAATCCTCCTAGAATTAGCAACCTGCAAGTAACCGCAAGCACAGGAAAACCAGAGAGAGAACAAACTCAGAGTAAAGTTTTCGATTGGATTAATTCTTCTTTTTTTTTCCTCGAGAACAAGTTTTGCCTAATAAAGCCAAAGAGGCAAACGGCAGCCCAAGAGGGTTGAACGACAACAGAAACAAGTGTAAAACGACAAAGTGACATATAACTAAAGCAAACGACAGTAAAGACAAGGCATGTTGATAGTTCCTGCATCAGTGACCCCCGCTGTGGAAAAGAATTCGTCCACGAATTCAAACAAGAGAGGATGAAGAAGCATCTGGTGGGAAATACTCATACAAGTCTGAGACATTAAAGGTAGGTGAGATACACAAATCAGGAGGAAGATCAATAACATAAGCATTATCATTGATCTTCCGGCTGATGTGGAAAGGCCCCAGCTTCTTAGGCTTTAGTTTGTTGTATGTTCCCACAGGAAAACGTTCCTTACGGAGATGCACCATGACCAAATCACCTTCACGGAACACCTTCGCGCGGCGGTGCTTGTCAACGTCGAGCTTGTAACGGGCAGCAGCCTCGGTCAACTTTTTCTGGACATTCTGGTGGGTGAAAATCACGTCATCGGCAAGGGCAGCAGCAGTTTTACTCCTGAATTTGGGAAGTTGTAGCAGGTCCTCGGTGAAATTAGGGACTTTAGTATAGACAATGGAAAAGGGGGATTGACCAGTTGAACGGTTTGCCATGGAGTTGTAGGCAAACTCAATCTGACCAAGAGAGAGATCCCACCCTTTTGGTTTGTCACTAGCAACACAACGCAACATGTCGCCCAAGGTACGATTGACGACCTCAGTTTGGCCGTCGGTTTGAGGGTGGTATGCGCTGCTGAACTTCAGCGAGGTGTCGAAACGCTTCTAGAGCTCGCGCCAAAAATGGGAGATGAACTTGACATCTCTGTCAGATGTGATGGACCGGGGTACGCCATGGAGTTTCACAACGTCTCGAAAGAACAGTTGGGCGACAATGCTTGCATCCCCCATTTTACGGCAAGGGCTGAAGTGCGCCATCTTGGAGAACCTGTCAACCACAACCATCACTGAGTCGACATGGCAAGCTGTCTTGGGCAGACCAAGGACAAAGTCCATGCTCAGGTCAACCCAAATAGTCTCCGGGATGGGAAGAGGGGTGTAGAGGCCGGTGTTTTGAGAGCGTCCTTTGGCTGATTGACAGACACCGCAGCGCTCCACAAACCGCGTAACATCACGACGCATGGAGGGCCAAAAGAAACGCTCGCTTAGGAGAGCGAAAGTTTTGTCTCTGCCCGAATGTGCTGCTAGGCCGCCAGAGTGTAGCTCTCGGATGAGCTGCTCGCGGAGTGATGTATTAGGTACACAAAGTTGATTTCCTTTTAACAGGAAACCGTCTTGAATGGAGAAATCGCCACAGGGTTCCCGTTGAGCACATTTGGTCCAGTGAGGGTCGAAATCCGCGTCACTAGGATAGAGGTCTTTGAGGGCATCGAATGCTGTAATCTCCGAGTGGAGGGTGACTAAGAGGTGAACACGACGACTCAACGCGTCAGCCACCTTGTTTTGGGCGCCCGAACGATGTTTGATCACAAACGTGAACTTCTCTAAGAAGATAATCCATCGGGCATGCATGCGGCTAATTGACTTTTGAGACTTGAGGAAGCGAAGTGCTTGGTGGTCATTGTGAAGCACGAATTCCTTATGCACAAGGAAGTGTTCCCAATTTTTCAAGGCTTGAACGACCGCGTATAATTCCTGCTCATAAGTAGACCATCGCTGCCAAGTGTCATTGAGTTTCTCGCTGAAATACTCAATGGGCCTGCCCTCCTGTGTCAACACAGCACCAATCCCTAACATTGAGGCATCGGTTTCCACCTCGAATGCTTTGTCAAAGTTAGGCAACGCGAGGATGGGAGCCGAAATTAGCTTATTTTTGAGAGCCCGGAAGCTGTCCTCCTGGGCAGGGCCCCATTGCAAGGTCTTGTGCTTCAAGCAATCAGTGAGGGGGGCTGCAATGCTGCTGAAATTATGGACGAACCGTCGGTAGAAGGTTGCTAAACCGTGGAAACTGCGGACCTCGCTGACAGTGGTGGGGGTTGGCCATTCTTTGATGGCCACAATCTTGTTGTCATCAATGGCAACTCCCTCGGCACTCACTACAAAGCCCAAGAAAAGGACTCGATCCGTCATAAAGGCACATTTCTTCATGTTGAGATAGAGCTTGTTCTGCCGTAAAGCTCCAAATATGGCCTCTAAGTGCTGCAAATGTTCGTCGTAACTCTTGCTATGGACAAGGATGTCATCAAAGTACACCACAACGAATTTACCGATGAAAAGCTTAAGGACCTGGTGCATAAGCCTCATGAAGGTACTTGGGGCGTTGCAAAGTCCGAATGGCATGACTAGCCATTCGTATAGCCCTTCACGAGTCTTGAATGTGGTCTTCCACTCATCTCCCAGTCGGATGCGAATCTGATGATAGCAACTCCAGAGGTCTAATTTTGAGAATACTGCGGCGCCATCTAACTTGTCCAACATATCCTCAAGTCGAGGGATAGGGAACCTATATTTCACAGTGATCTTGTTAATTGCCCGGTTGTTCACACACATTCTCCAAGTGTGGTCCTTCTTTGGGACCAAGAGGGCTGGGACGGCACATGGGCTAAAGCTTGGCCGAATGAGCTTCTTGGACAACAGGTCGTCAACGATGTCCTGAAGGGTCTCATTCTCCTTCGGGCTCATGCGGTAGTGTGGGAGGTTTGGGAGAGAGGCACCTGGCACTAGATCAATGTGATGTTGAATATCACGTATAGGGGGTAGCATGCTTGGTAGTTCCTCCGGGGATAAGTCACCAAATTTTTGCAGCAAGTCCTCTAATAGTGGTGGTACAGTGGTTGCCACGTGATTTGTTTCTTTCACCACCAAGGCGAGGACAACTCCAAGCATCTCCTTTTGGAAGGCTGCACCACTTTGGTTACACAACGCTTTCTTTTTAGGGACCGGGCCGCTAGAGCTAGACGGTTGCTCCTTGGAAGGAAGAAGGACAATTTTCCGCCCTTTCCACTCGAATTGGTAAGTGTTGTCCCGGCCATTGTGGATAGTTTTCATGTCGAACTCCTAAGGTCGTCCTAAAAGGACATGGAAAGCATCCATGTCGATAACATCACACTCCACCTCATCCCTATAAAACTTCCCGATAGAGAAGGGGACTCGGCACACTTCGTCGACTCGGACGTCCACGCCTTTCTTCATCCAGCCAATCCTGTAAGGGTGAAGGTACTTGGTGGTCGGTAAGCCGAGGGCCTTGATTAACCCTCTTGACACCACATTCTCACTACTTCCGCTATCAATAATGACGTCGCACACCTTCGAGTTGATGGTGCACTTGGTCTTAAAAATAGCATGCCGCTGCGTGGGTTTAAGACGTTTCGGGGACAGTAATAAACGCTGCATAACACATATGACTTCCTCACCCACATCACCTTCGACCACCTCGATCCCATGAAAGGATCCATAGGTCTCTGTGAACTCCTCGCTGCTCGATTCAACCTCTCCTTCAGCTAGGTTAGTTTGAGGCTTACGGATAAGGCATTCATTTAATTTGTGGCCGGGTTGGTTACAGCGATAACATTTGAGTTCATAAGGCTTGGCATACGGGTTAGGGGTCGAGTTTGGATTGGGGTTGTTGCTTGAATTGGTTATGGCAGGATTGGGTTTGAAGGGGGCTCTGTTTAGGGTAGGCTTCGGTGAACTGTGGGGACTATTGGTGTTGGTGTTTGGTTTGTGTTGTGTGTAATCTGGTGGGTTCTGACGGTAGAAAGAAGGCTTGGTGGACTTAATAACGCTTAGTTCGGCCTTATAGGCTAGGTTTATGGCTTGGGGAAGGGTTTTGATGGTTTTCAGCTCGATTTTCTCTTGGATAGGTTCGCGAAGGCCTCGGATGAATCGGGCCACCTGCTGGAGGCTGCTCTCGTGCAAATTGTTCCGGGCACTAAGCCTCAAGAACTCCTCAGTATATTCTCCAGCTGACCTACTGCCTTGGGTGCAGCTCTGCAGACGTAAATAAAGGATTTGCTCATAGTCACTAGGAAGGAACTGTGACCTCATGAGTTCCTTCATTTGCCTCCAAGACCTGACTGGACCACGCCCCTCCTCTCGCCTCTGCATCTTCACCTGTTCCCACCAGGCCGAAGCTCCGGCGTTCAACCGATAGGCAACCAGTTTCACTTGGTCTTTCTTAGGTATTTCCATATAATCAATAAAATTGTCCACAGTTCTAATCCAGTCCAAGAACGTCTCAATATCCAGGTACCCGTCAAATTCGGGAATATCAATCCTCAACTTAAATCCTTTAGAGTTGGATGAAGATCTATGGAGATACCTGGGTTCGGGATCATCCTCATCTTCAGTCTCAGATCCGGTACCGTAGTGCCTCCTTCGACGCGGTGGTTCGCTCTCCGATTTCGAATCATCAGATCGTGAAGGAAAACGGGGACGGTGATGGCGATGATGTTGGCGAGGTGGAGTTCCAGACAACTCCCGGTCCCGCCGCTGGCGACGCAATTCGCCTGGTTCCTCGATGTTGGCGGGCCTCGATTTGGGCAGAGCTTCACGCATCTCATGCAGGAATTTGTCAAACTTCATTTCAATGCGTTGCTCCAGGTCTCCTATGGCGTTCCACAACGCCTCAGCTTCTCCGCCCTCGACAATTGGGCTCTTGGAGCTCCCTCCGTCGTTCCTGGCCATCGTACCTCCCCGGGAAAGAACCGAGGGCTCTGATACCAA
Source organism: Morus notabilis (assembly GCF_000414095.1). NCBI lineage: Eukaryota > Viridiplantae > Streptophyta > Magnoliopsida > Rosales > Moraceae > Morus > Morus notabilis. Next base: position 149,751 of record NW_010368057.1, on the reverse strand, counting down.
TTGGTGTAGGGAGTGTACTGGAACGGGGCTTTACCGACCGAATCGGACGGAGAAAGGATGGGAAGTCCGAATCCTCCTAGATTTAGCAACCTGCAAGCAACCGCAAGCACAGGAAAACCAGAGAGAGAACAAACTCAGAGTAAAGTTTTTGATTGGATTAATTCTTCTTTTTTTTTTTCCTCGAGAACAAGTTTTGCCTAATAAAGCCAAAGAGGCAAACGGCAGCCCAAGAGGGTTAAACGACAACAGAAACAAGTGTAAAACGACAAAGTGACATATAACAAAAGCAAACGACAATAAAGACAAGGCATGTTGATAGCTCTTGCATCATCAATCCTCCATAAATAATTCATAATTAGAGTCAGGTAGAATCCGTTAACCTCTCTAATTATATCTTCATCCTTGAGTACCATTGATTCTCTAATGGATAGTGATTCATAAAACACATTCATGAACCAGAGTGCTCTAACTAATTTAAGTACCGAATCAACACTCAAGAGAATTATTTATCTACTTGTTTCTCAAGAATGAATGGATTCCATCTTGTATAATAACATTCCCGGCTACCTCTTTCATCATGTCTCTAAAATACAAGGAATAGGATTCAGAGTCTCAGAATTCGTACCGAGTAAATCAAAAGACACAAATCCATAAATAGGAGTTTGTTAAGAACTCAGGATTAAGATCATTCTATATATGACCATCGGTAGACTCAATTAGAATTTCTTTGCTTAACAGAAATTATTAGAAATTCATATTGTGTCTGTGTCTCTGTTCCACACAATCTCATTATGCGAAATACACTCATTCAATATCTCACCATATTAACAGTGCGGATAGCACCGTTCCATTCTAAATGAGAATGACATGTATTAATAATGTTTTAATTAAAGATTCTGAACTTTAATTAAATTCATTATGAACAATGTTTTTGATTATTATCCTTAAACACCATCCTCTTATATATAACACTTATATACTACGTTTAAGGTTACATAAATAATCACGGAATTTTCATTTCATATTCATAAAATATTCATAAATATATGCACATAAAATGATGAATAAACTCTTTTATTAATTAAATAATAAATATTTTATTACATCTCATACTTTTAAGACACTATTTCCAACAGAAATGTACGTGGCGGGAGGGACATGGATGTTGGCTTGGTTGAGGTGCATGTAGACCTGCTGAAACCACTGAGAAAACTCCTTATAATTTCGTTGGGGCTGTTGCTGCTTAAGAATGTGAAATATGTTCTTCTGAGACAGCATTGGACCAACTCCCTTCCTATGTCCTCGTCGTTGTCCGAGGACCTCTGCCACTATCTCCTCCTGAGTTGAAGCCGCATAGGATGAACCATTGTCCATCTCCATACCAACCCGCATCGCCAAATTGTATCGACGGTCCATCTCAAGCAAGAAAAATATTGAAAAAAAGATAATATATATCAATTAAGTGTTGTGGACAAAACTTATATAAAACATGAGACATGCTCTTTTTAACTTACAAATTCGGCCTTAGCCGCAACGCTAGTCCATTCGTGCCTCTCATGGTAGTCCATTTTTTTACTTAAATATTTTTAATTAGACCTTATCACATCTTTTATGATTTTTGGAAACATTTTTAATTACCTTCACTTAATTAAATCTTATGACAATACTCTTTCACTCTTTTATTTGACATGAGATTATTGACTTATTATTTCACAATTTATTTTTATTCAATTTTAATGTAAACATAAAATTTATTTTCAATTATTTTTTCTTATTTTTTTTATCAATTATTTACTAATCTCATAAGATTTTTTTTCTTTTAACATATAGTTTCTATTTTTTTTAACATAAGCCAAAACCAAAACCTTAACAAAAATATCCACCTAACATCAATTCAAATCCAAAATAACTACTAAAATCACTACTAATATCAATTTCAATACCAAAATCAAAACTAACATAAAAATCCCTATTAACATAACAAGTTATATCAATTTAATATTAAATTCATAATTAACCTAACCTAAATACATGAACAACAACAACAACAATAACCACAGCCACAACAACAACAACATTAATTACAAATTAATACAAAATTACAAACACAAAAAACTCACAATTAATCACCACTAGAACGGAGTGATTGATTTTGGGCAATGTCAGGGGCGACTGGCGGCGACAGTCTCCAATGATGGAGTCCCAAATTTTGTCCAAATGTGGTCTGGGGGATTTTGGGATTTTTGAATTTTTTTTTTCAAATTTAAAAAACAAAAGTGAATAAAATGGTAAAAATTAGTCTTTAACGATGACTTGTCATCGCTAGAGATAGTGAAAATTTTCCAAAAATTTCTAAGTCCGCCACTAAAGAAATAATTCTTCTACCAAGATTCCAGCAGAAAACAACTATACCACTTTTGGCATATGATATATAATAACGATGGTGAGGCCGGCATGATGATTAAAAAGCAAAGTGAAAATTTTTCATGGGTTAATAGATCACATAGAATAAAGTAGCGTGCTACATATAGAAATGAAAAGAGAAGATTTCTGTCCTTTTTTTCCCCTCTTTAATTAATTTTGGCTTTGTTTATCTTTAAATGGGAAAAGGAAAGACCCCATTTATTTCACCGATTTAAGTTTAGAATTTGAGTTTTGCTACAGTAAAAATCTCTCAGAAATAATCACATCTAACTTTTTTATTACAATAAAAAATTCTTATATAAACTCACATCTCAACTCAAATTAAAAACTTGAATCAGCGAACCAAACGAGCCCCGTAATATAAGTGTTGAAGTTATCTTAACATAAGGGCATTTTGGACCCTCTAGCCATTTAAAAAAGTTGGGTTTACATGGTTTTACCTTTTCTTTTTCTTTTTTTTTTTTGGGTCCACTTTTTCTTTCAGAAAAAAAAAAAAAATATATATATATATATAAAATAACCCCAGGGACAAAGTACCACCGAAAGCTCGCAACACTTTCATTTTTCTCGGTCAGAGAAACACAAAAACACAGAAACAACATCCACTCAAAATCATAACCACTCAATTAATCACCACCATGCAACCGGAAAACCCCGACCTCTACCGCTTCCTCGCCGATAACGGCCTAATCAACGTGGTCGGACCCTACGGTTTTCCGGTGGGAACGACCTCATGTGATCATCATCAACATCATCAGTTCTCTGCTATGCAAAGCTTCTGCAGTTCCTCATCTTATTACCCTAATTCTTCCAAGATTTCTGGAAACAGTGATAGTAGTACACCTCATGATAGAGCTCTCGCTGCCTTGAAGAATCACAAGGAGGCTGAGAAGAGAAGGAGAGAAAGAATCAACTCTCACCTCGATAAGCTTAGAAGCCTTCTACCTTGTAACTCAAAGGTATTATTACTATACATATATATTAATTAATCATGTCAATTCATTTTTTGAAGTTTTTGATAATATCAATTTTGAAATTAAAGCAAGCATATAGAACTTTGTGTTTTTTTTTTCCTTTTTTTTTTCTTTTTTTCCTTCTCTTTCCCTTCGTTTTCTTGGGTGTCTGGTATTCTTGAAATTATTCAAGAGTTTTGAAGGTATACCCCAGGTTTAAATTTTTGTTTAAAGGTGTCTGTATTAGTTCTTTTCTCTCTTTGTAAGTGTGGTTTGTTCGTTAATTAATTGATGGGACTATGTCTTAAGATCTGGTATTTGAGTTTTTGAAGTTTTAGGTAAGAGTTTTGGAGTTGATTTTTTTTTTTTTTGGGTTAATTCTTTTGTTTTTTTTTTTTCTTAACTTTATAGACTATTTATAGGTTTTGAAGATTACCCAGTTTTCTATTTTCAGTGGCCCTCTGAAAATTCTAGGTTTCACATGAATTAATGTGCGATGTCGACTGTTTGGTTGGAGAGAAAAAGATAAATTAAAGAGGAAAAAAGATAATGGGATCGGAATATACTTGATATTTACTTTTCGTTATTTTTGACCAACAAGCAAAGCTTTTCCTCTCATTGACTAGCTACTTCACATAAACCTAGGAAAATTATGTCTGGATTTTCATGAATTAAAGATACCTAAACTAAGCAATTAAAAGATTCATAGTTCCCTTATTAGCTCAATCGTTATCACTTGCTTTTTCAGAAGCAGTATATCTTCTGATGAACTTCTTTTCACAAATTAAGATTCAGATAATATTGGATCAATCCAAAGACAGCCCTTTAGAAGCCTTTGAATATTCAAACTCTTGGTACTACAATATCTACAAAAGATAAAGCTTTATGATTCTGTACGCTTTCTAGTCTCTAGGGTTATAATTAGTGTGTTTAGGAAAGTTTTTATGCTTTTTCCAATGTTTTAATATATCTTTAATTCTTCTCTTCTTCTTTTTGTACCCAAAATTTTCAGACAGACAAGGCCTCGCTTCTTGCAAAAGTGGTTCAGCGAGTAAAAGAGCTCAAAGAACAGACCTCGGAGGTCGCGGAGCTCCAAAGCTTACCGTCCGAAACCGATGAGATCACCGTACTTTCCTCTGGTGATTATTCCGGCGATGGAAGACTTATTTTTAAGGCCTCATTGTGCTGCGAGGACCGCTCCGATCTCATTCCCGACCTAATCGAGATCCTCAAATCCCTCCATTTGACGACACTGAAAGTTGAAATGGCCACTCTCGGAGGAAGAATCCGGAACGTGTTAATAGTGGCCGCGGATAAGGAACACAGCATTGAGTCTGTCCATTTTTTGCAGAACGCTTTGAAGTCTTTGCTTGAGCGATCGAATTCTTCCGAACGATCGAAAAGGCGTCGCGGTTTGGACCGAAAAATGGTCATCTAATTAAGAAGTTTAAGTGAGATTTACATTTTTAAGCAATATTATGCCTCATCACCAAAATAGTATTGGTGATCATCGCCACTAGTTTTTACATAACTTTTTATTGGTTGAGAAAACGGGTGGTGATGATTATCATTGGTTATATATATATATATATATATATATTTATATATATTTAGTATTTTTCGTAACTTATAAGATGTTTTGAACTGTGTGAGGGGTTTGTTTTTAGTTCCCATGTAAAGAGAAAAGAAAAAGAAAAAGGACAAGGGAAAAGAAAAGGTTATTATGTGTTTGAGGATTTCTTGTCTAGTTTACATAACTAGGGTTTAGATTTATTAGAATCCTTTTGCATGCAAATTTATAACTATATTGCATGTTATAAGGAGCAAAAAGTAGAGGAGTATAAGAATCGGAACTGATGAGGAAGAAGAAGAAAGGGTGTACTAATTATGTGGAGACTGGGGTTCTGTAAAAGCAATGCTTCTTTGAGTTCCTAAAGCCTTAAAAATGGCAAATTCTTAGTCATCATCACGAGTATGTTTTACTGAGTTTATGTGTGATTTTGAAGAAAGCGTGAGACTTGAAATAACTGGATTTTTCGTTGTTTTTTTCTTTTTTTTTGTTCTTTTGGGTAAATGTGGAATACTACTTCGATTTTAGCTCAGATCTGATTCTTTAATGGTGGTGAAATTTATAGTTAGATGAGATGGTGATTGATATAAAAAGGACAATGTTTGTAAAGCACGAGAACTAAACGGTGTGCTGCCAATTGCAGCATTGGGGAGAAAACCCAAAAGCTAAAGGCTTCAGAATTTTTTTTTTTAAAAAAAACATTCTCCTTGGAATCAAGAACGGTCTTTATTGGACCAGTTTTTTGTTTTTTGATAATTTTTTAATTGAAATAAAAAAAAAGGGTAGTCTTGGGGCTATAACATCTCTCTCTTTGGAACTAAATGACAGGTTTTACAGTTCAGAATTTGTATATGTTTCTTATCAATTTATTAAGTTTTGTCCTCTAGAAGTTAGGCCATAAGATTAAAGAATAGTAAAGATGGTATAATTTACTCTCTCTGTTTTTTTTTTGGCTGTTAGATTGTTTAATTTACTTGAACTACTATATATATATATATATGTATATATATATATATATTTGCTCTCTTTGCTTTGTTCAGTGGACCTGGATTAAGATAAAAAAGTGTCTTAATACTGTTTGGTGCTAAATATAAAGAGGGCATAGCTAATCCCAATATGTTGAATGTACTCTTATTTGTAGCTCTCCCTTGTAAAAGGACCCTATAATCCTAGTTCTAGAAATATTCTCTGAAATTATTATTATATCTATAAAATAAATAAAAATAAAATAATAGTTTAAATTAATTTACCGTCACTATTAAATTTTTATTAAAAGTAAATATCATATGTCTTTTTTTAGAAAAAAAAAAAAAAAAAAAAAAAAAAAAAAAAAAAAAAAAACCAATGAGAAGAGACAACTTGAATCGAGCATCTTTAAAATATCCTAACTAAGCTGGCGCACTCTAAAGACCCTATCCTTGAGGATGTAGGTAAGTTAGCAATATATACGAACTGGTACCAAGAAGTAATATTATTATTAAAAACTTATTCTACCAAAATCTTAAGACAAAATGTTGAAGTAATAGTATACTTTAGCTATACTCTTTTTTTCTAACATTTTTGTAGTTTTATTATGTGTATATACTGTGCAGTACTTATCAGCAATCCATATATTGTATTTGGTGTTATAAAGTACTAAGTATACAGGTTTTCTAAATTAAAAAAAAAATGGTAAAACTATAGGTTGAGAGTTCGAAACTTCCATAAATATAGCATAATTCAAACATCTATTTATTTTGCATGGTGCCTGGTAACTAATGTGGGTTCATTCTTATGGTGATCTAATATCTTTTCACTCATGACATGCTCTAGAATAATTAGATTTGTACAAACACAGGAAAATTATAAAGTGAGTTGTATCTATATATTATTCTTAATTTAGATAGAAGAGGAAAAACTCATAGACGTCATTCGCATCGTTTGTGACGTAAGAACATCATTCAAACATGAGGATCACATATGATGTATTGGGGTGTAGTAAATCCCTATATATATCTTGTATGTGTTCATAATTGGCATCATGACATATTATTCACAAAATGCATGATGGGTCAAAGAAATCCAACATTGAAGGCACATGTTATAGTGGGACACATGGTGAACTACGTGGATTCGTACAGTCCAGCCAACAAGCATCCGAGAATATAATCATACATCTCAGAGTGCCCACTTCTGCTTTTTCACACTTTGATTATTTTTGTTTGCTTGTCTGACCAAAGAGCTGCTAATCGTTTCAAACCAGAGAGAAACAAATAAGAGCGGCCTCTGAATTCTGATCATGCAGAGAGAGGGGCACCATTATTGGTGGTTTTGGATTCCTCAGCAAGTAAACACAAAAGGGGGTCAAAAGTCTCAAACCTTTTTAGTAAAAAGTGAAAGCAGAGTTTTGTTTCGTACTAATTGCATGTACATAACTTTCAGAATCACTCAATTAAATGGCTATCATCTTGTCCCGGCTGATCTAATCTCCACCGTTTCTAATATGGACAAAACATAGAGGAAGAACTTAATTACATATATCTGTTAGGCTCTCTGAAATAATTTTGTTTTTTAACGACGAGATTTTTAGCGACCAAATTTTAAATATTTACTTTCAAACAATGAAACTTTTACACTACAAGATAAAATATAGTTACAAACATATATAACACCATTAATAGATTTTTTTTTATTTATTTATTTAAATAAACTGAGAAAGGAGATAACTAACACCATTAATAGCTTGTATATAGTAATTGTTAACTTATCAACGTAGCTTGGAGAGTTATATATTGACGATAAGGGTTGTATGATAGGGGCGGGCCTAATAAAATTTGTATTGTTGTTGATGCTTTTATAGGGAGAAAGAGGGAAATAGGCCAAGACTTGAGATGAATTAAAATGAATAGGTTAATAGTTTACATAAGTTAATAAATAGGCTAAATTACTGTTTTCGTCTATAACTTGTCTGGTTATGAACTACAATTTGACAAGTTATTGTCCATAATTCACGGTTTTTATCCATAACTTGTCTGGTTATGAACCATAACTTAACAAGTTTGTCTATAACTTATCTGGTTATGAACCATAACTTAACAAGTTATGACCTATTAATTTCTATAACTAAAAATTGGCCTATATACTTTCTTAAGCTTTTCATATTGACTTATTTTCTACTATTTTCGGCTTTTATATATGGCTCACGCGCACATAGGGAGCCTGGTTGATCAACACATAATTCTCTTACCAAATCAACTAAGCTATACACACTTGAAAAATTATCATTCTTTTTCCCTTGACTACTTATATAACTTATATATATTTCAACGAGGACTTTTATTCAGCCTCATTGGGTTGTTGTCACACTAGACACAAACTAGTGGACCCACATGTGTCTCATGATGGGTCCCAGTAGTTTGTGTTTTGTGTGCAGTAGCCTAACTGTTATATTTAAACTTATTGATAATTAGTAAGCAGCGGTATTTCTCAAACTCAAATTTTTTGGCGGTCTATGATCATGAAAGGATAGATACTCTTTTTTCCTTGTTAAAATTTCCTTTGGATTTTGCTAATAAGGTTTTTAGTGAGACCTATTGCATTTATGGTTTTACGAAGGAAAAGTTTAGGCTTATCCTTCGAAATCACTCGTCTTGTTTGTTGCCTATGAGTTCATTGTTCGCCTTTGATTGCAACATTAGAGTCCGCTGTACTTTCCTTATTAGTTACTTCGACAAGCCTAAGAACATCTCTAATGTAATGTTATAATTAATGTGCTAATTACAAATTTAGCATTTAAATGTAAAAAAACTCTATAATGTATGAATATATATATGAATATATTCATATATGTATATGTATATGTAATGATTTGGACATGTCATATATTCAACAAAGTGGCATCAAGTTTGTTATTGGCGTCTTCAAGTATAGAGAGAGTTACGAACAACATTTTTCATGAGTAAATTAAGACACATTTAATTCAGTTATGTATTTCTTTTGCTTAGTTAACATGCTAATTAGGCATTAATATGCATGTCAACTGTTAAAAAACAATTGACAGCTAAAAAGCTACGAACTTGCTAAAATATTTGTTAGCATAGCATTTCGTTCAAAAAGTCCGTTGGATTCGGCCTAGTGAGACCTACTTTCTAATAAACAATTGGCCCCACATGAGACGCTTGGGTTCTAACCCGGTATAAAGGTACCAGCTACAAATGTTAATTTCAATCATTCATGTGGACGTTCCACACCATCCATACAAATATTCCCACAAATTAATGTTTCAATCACCCTCGTCGTTTTTCACACCATACATGCATATAAAAAACGTCCAGTGGTTAAGGAATACATAATCACGTATTTAATTTGCATTCTTTGAAAAAGACAGGTTAACTTGCACGCATGACATTTTCAGTTTTATAAAAAGTAGTTCTGATTTCACTCACCCAGAATCAGTGTTTGGTTTGGATGGTTTTGCTTCAAGGTTTGAACCCTGATATGATGTTTTAAACCAGAATCACCCATGATTCTAAAACCACCTCTCCCCTTGATTTTGGGTGGTTCAAATTCATGATTCTGGTTCTGGTTTCAAAACCATGATTTTGACCTAAAATAATGAATCATGATTCTAGTTCCGAAATTAAAAGTAAAATCACTCTAGTTTAAACCCTCATACCAAACAAAATCTTAATGTTTCAATTACTCTCGTGGTCTTTCACACCATACATGCATATAAGAAACGTCCAGTGGTTGAGGAATACATAATCACGTATTTAGTTTGCATACTTTGAAAAAGACATGTTAACTTGCACGCATGACATTTTCAGTGTCTGTTTACAAAAAGTAAAAAGTAGTTCTGATTTCACTCACCCAGAATCAATGTTTAGTTTGGATGGTTTTGATTCAAGGTTTGAACCCGGATGTGATGTTTTAAATTAGAATCACCCATGATTCTAAAACCACATCCCCCCTTGATTTTGGGTGGTTCAAACTCATGATTATGGTTCTGGTTTCAAAACCATGATTTTGACCTAAAATAATGAATCATGATTCTAGTTCTAAAATTAAAAGTAAAATCACTCTGGTTTGACCCTCATACCAAACAAAGCCTTTAATGTTTCAATCACCCTCGTCGTTTTTCACACCATACATGCATATATAAAAAACGTCCAGTGGTTAAGGAATAGATAATCACGTATTTAGTTTGCATACTTTGAAAAAGACAGATTAACTTGCACACATGACATTTTCAGTTTTCACATAGATATATACAGGTGTACAACGGGTTTGAGATATCTACTCAACTCAGCACCTTTTCCTTCAGTCAGACCTAATTTGAATCAAAAGTAACTACTCTTTTCCCACTTGATCATATCAAGGAGAATCTTCTGCCCCAAAACGTGAAATTAGTTTTCTGACTTGTGTATGCATTTTTGCATGCTTGTGGATCTAATATAACTAAATTTAGGCTTCACATGCACATGCGGCGGGCAGACTCAAATAAAGAAGAAGAAAACATTAAAAATATTCAATTCAAATTATTGCAACATATTCAAGTTAAAAGAAACATTGATTTTGTCTATGAATTCAAATATTGATCAATTACTAATGTATTTTGTACCAAAAAAACAAAACAAAATCACTCTTGAAACCATTACAATCTTTTTTTTTTTTTTTTTTTATTGTTATACCTTGCATGAAATGGTACTAATATTTCAACATACGAGTTAAGACAGGGTTTATGTAATATTAATAAGCAACAGTACTATATAAATGTTGTTAACTTATATAACTGTATTATACATGTACAAGGATTTGTGTGTAGTATACGAGGGCGAGAGAGAATGTCTCATGTGTGCGTACATGTAATTTACACGTGTTTGTTAAGTATGAATAATGTGTTTATTTTTTATTGTGTCTTCCAAATTTAGAACGGTGCAAACCAAGAATTTTATAGGTAATTTAGGGTCCAAAAAAAGGGACTTGATTATACCCTTGGTGAGAAAAAGAGATTATATATATATATATATATATATATGAGTGTAGTTTTAATCTTTACTCTAACATTTACTCAAAGATCGGTAGATATTTGATCCGATAATAATTAAAAAATTAAATGGTTTACAAAAAATTAATGGTAATTAATGAGATTGTATTTTTATCACGATAAGTTATTAAGGCCTTGTTCGGTAGCTTCAAAAACTCAAAAAAAGATAACTCGAGTTTCAACTTTATTTAAGTTCATATTCTTTTAAGTTTGAACTCGAGTTTAAGTTTTTCCTTCAACTCGAGTTCAGAAACTCGAACTTAAATTAATGAACAATATTTTTTCTATTTTTAAAAATGCTATAACTTTTTCGTTTTAATCCTGATTGAGATAATTTTTTTCTATGCGTTGACAACGAAAAAATGAATTAAAACCCAATCCATGTACTATATTTAAATTTTCATCACCATTTAATTTTTATTCAAATACTATCTAAATACAAATTTTCATCACCATTTAATTTTGTTGGTCGCTGTCTTTTTTATAGTAGCTAACTTATTTATGTTATATTTTTATTTTAAACTTATTTTTAATTTATTTTATTAATTAATAATATTTTGTGAGGAAGGGAAGAGGGGTTTGGTATCGATTGAGTGATATTGTAGGTGTCAACCTTTTCGGAAGGTACTACATTACTCTGATGCGAGTTGTCATATCTTATTATGTATTCCAAAATAAATAAAGAAATAATGAGATTGATCATAACTGATATTAGAGTTGTTAATTTATCAAAGTAGGTTGCTATTCAAGAATAAACTCATCATACATCAAATTCTCTACTTTAATTTTAAATTTTTTTTTGAAGAAATAACATCGAAATAGCAAGTTAGAAATCTCTAAAAAGCCGAAAGGGGTTCCCTTAGAATTGAATCAAAACTCGCACTGATCTGTTGATACTCTAACTGTTGTGGAGAAAAACACATCCTTATACTCACGCAACAGAAAAATAAATTAAAATAAAAATAACAGAAAAATAAAAAAGACAGATTTAAGTCGTTCGGAAAAATTTTCTACATCCACAGAATATAGAGAAAATTCACTAACAGTTTCAGAATTACACACTTAGGGCTCGTTTAGTTCGCTAATGCGAGTTTTTAATTCGAGTTGAGATGTGACTTTATGCGAGAACTTTTTATTGTAACAAAAAAGTTAGATATAACTGTTTTTTAGAGCTTTTTACTGTAGTAAAACTCGAATTCTAAACTTAAATCGGTTAAATGAACGGGACATTCTACAATTTTCTCACTTTCACTCTCTACTCAAAATCGCTTACACCCTTACCTATCTCTCTCCTCACTTTTCTCTCTATCTCTAAAAAAGATATTTTTTCTCTATACTTTTCTCTAAATACACAAAACCTTAAAAAAAAAAAAAAAACAATTATTTATAGACTCCTTATGAGTCATAAAATAACATTTGCCCAAAAAAAAAAACTAGTAAATTACCTAAAAATATAAAATAATAACTTTCTCAAAATTAATCTGAGACACTTACTTAACACTAACAAATCATGGGATCACCTCTTCCTCAATCTAACGGCCCGACAAAGAATTAGGACGTGGGACATGTGGCACCTGCTCCGCATCTCTACAAAGGAATCATGTGTTCCACGTAATGAAATACTCAACCACAAGTTCCATATATTTTTATTGACTTCTTAATTAACTACTATATGTACCAGCAAAACTTAAAATTCGTTTTAATTATTGATTCTGCAACGCTGTTTTTTTCTTATAAAAAATTTAAATTTTAAATATTATAATTAAGAATTATAATTTGAATATATCTTTTAAACGAGCCCTAAAATTCTAACATATTGCAAAGGTGTTAGCTTTGTCTCCCGTATGCAGGTATGGGAAAAGCCTTCTCAATCAAACGGGATTGAGTCGAGTTCTTTCACAAAGTTTGGGGCAATCCAATTCCATCGGTTTGGATAAAAGTGCTCATCTACGTATGGTAAGAATGCTGAAACTTTTGTGTTGCTTCACTTATTATTATTAGTCGTTATATTTCTCATTTATATGTAAATGATGAGAAAAGATAACTAGAATGAAAGGAGGCCAGCACATAGTTCAATCACATATGTAATTACATTACAACAAATGAACAATGCCATATAAATACTACTGTACTTCTATGCTGCCTTCACGGTACGGTGTTGGTTCACAAATATCGTAACTTTTATAACATTAATATTCGATGTTTGTAAATTCTAACATAAAATTTACAAGTTATTGTATTCATTTAAAATTCTTAATACTATCATAACTTGTGTAATTCTAACATTTGAAATTTGTATATTTCAATATAAAATTCACGAGTTATTATATATCCGACACGGTGGCGGGAATTTTTCTCCCCGCATTGTATATTTCAATATAAAATTCACGAGTTATTATATATCCGACACGGTGGTGGGAATTTTTCTCTCCGCACAGTAAAATTATCATAAATACTAATACTACATCAAGCGCAACCTAAGATTGTTTTTGGTAAGAGAGAAAAAAAAAAAAAGAAGAAAAAGTATGTAACCCAGTGACCAAAAAAAAAAAAAGGAGCTAGGTGGGAAATCTTTCTAACTTTAAAAGGATCAAATTTGAAATCAATTATCTTTTACCCAATTGAATTTTATCTCTCTAATACCTCGTATCAAATAAGCATACGTATTGAAGTTTATTCACTAATCCTCTTGTCCCTATATTCCTTCTCCCACTTTCACCCCTCATCAAACAAGACCAAACGACACTTTGGTAATATTGAAAAAAATAATAATGGTTGACTACTAACTGAAAATCAAAGATATTTAAAATTACAGATTCTCTAAGGTCTTAATTTTATATGATGACCGGTGATCATCACATAATACTCAGTTATTAGAAGTTTTAGAACCCTGTCTCTGATATTATTTTTATTCCTCATAAACAATTTCGGTTACAACTATATGATTATAAGACGGCACTGATTAATTTATAAATCACAAAAGAGGAGATCCGGCTTTGTTAATTTTTTTATGTGAAACTTTGTCGGTTTTTATAGATTTGAAGAAAATTTGTCGACAAGGAAGAACTCATTACTCCCGAACCAAACCGCGTCACTCACGTTGAATAATAAATTAAATGCAACAAAGCAGTAAAGATACATAATTTTACAGTGGATTACATTCAATTGTGATTTGACAGCCACGTCCAAATGGGGATTTCACTATCTAGAAAAGTACAGAAACGAAGTCAAGAATGGACGTCTTTTTGGACTTAATCCACTATTTATAGTCCTTTAAATTGACGTACACAATAAATAAATCATAAATGCTAGAATTATCTTGTTTCCCATTTTGAGAGGTGCTTGTTGCCCAATACCCATGGTCAATCCTTATCTTTGATTTGGATTTTGAATAAAGGGAAATCTTCTTATAAGAATCCACAAAATACGGAAGTCGTGATTGTATTCCCATATAGTTTTCTCGTCGTCCCTTTCGGTGTCAGCTGAAGGGCCTTCTTCCAAGTAGAGTTGGCAATACAGGTAACGACACGATTCGAAATTCACACAAAATTAATAAATTTAAATTTATTATAAATAAGTTTTGATCATAATTCGGTTGACATAATTAATACGATTAATAAATAAGTTGGGTTAAGGTTGACCTCATAACACAAAATAATACGAATTGACACAATTAACTATCTGTAATATAATGATATGTGATATAACATGAAAATTTATATGACATGTTAAATATAAAAAATGTGAATTTTTGTAAGTAAAATTCATTTATTTTTCTTAAAGGAAAATATAAATTGACCAATAAACATGTTAAACATGTATTGACCGTGTTGAATAAGTTATTATTATATTAGTTATTTATTCAATGTATTAATTTAAACGGATTATACGGGTTGACGCGATTAATAAATGGGTTGTGTTTTGGTTGACATTTTTGACACGCTTAATAAACAGGTCATGTTTGGGTTTATGTTTTCTTACACGATTAATAAACGAATTGACACGAACACGACTCACTAATACGAATTGTCACCCTAAGGTTAATTGGATCTACATAATTTATATTCCAGTTGAGATAATGTTAATCGAAATGGGATTCAAATCACATATTCAATTATTGTGTCTTAATTGATGTCTAACTAATTAAATTGTGATACATCATTTAAAAAATTTAAAATATCTTTTAACTAACTTTTCAATGATTTAATGTTTATAATTATTAAATAATGTATCATAATTGTGAGTGATTAAACACTAATTAAAATATTAAAAATTAAACATGTGATTTGAGTATGTCAAAATGACCAACTCGGCAGTTGTAGTTGTATACAACAATATTATTAATAAACGAAACTAAACATGTACAAAAGAATGTGGCTTACATCTCTTTTTTTTTTTTTTGGGGTCAATATATATGGCTTACATTTATGTTCACCATTAATTATAAGAAAGTGTAGAAAACATAAAATAAAAAGGAAACTTTGGTGGCGTGGTGGGTAGAATATCATGTAGACTGGTTAGATTTTTTCCTAAAGAAATGGATAGGAGTCGGAGGCGTGCAAAAAAGGTAGCTGACAAAAAGCAGCAATCATGGACGACATATAGATAAAAGCGACAACCGCAATGTTGAAGAGAGAGAGAGAGAGAGAGAGAGAGAGAGAGACAAATGGTGAAGTGGGCGAGAGGGAGACTTCTAGACAAGTGCTTTGCCCATCGGATGGCTCTGTCGGGGACGTGCTCTTCCTCTCTGCCACTATTGTCCCCACAATCACAATGTTGCCCCCCCTCTTAAATTTTTCTCCTCCTCAATATATATTATTATTAAAAAAAAAAAAAAAGCCAAAATGATACCCACTTTGCTTAGTTTTACATAATTATAACAAGCAATTAATTAAAGTTGTCCCGTTGTAGATTCTACATATATTAAGTACAATTATTGATCACTCTTTTTGTGTCCTTTCATCAATATTTTTAGCTTTGATATCTTTACTCTTGACTTTAGAATAGTGGTGCTAAGCGTTAGTAGCGACGTGATAAACTATTAATGGGCGTTCAATTCGTTAATTCAAGTTTTTAATTTAAGTTGAGATGTGATTTTATGTGAGAACTTTTTACTGTAACAAAAAAGTTAGATGTGACTGTTTCTGAGAGCTTTTTACTGTAATAAAACTCAAATTCTAAACTCGAATCGGTGAAATGAACGGAGCTTGAGCCTTACATGATGGTTCATGCAGATGATATTTGCTATGTTGTTGTTGGTCAAGTGATAATAATGTTCACATCCAGATTGTGGTTAAACATTAGCGAATTCAGTGATGCTACAGTTTAAGCACTGATCGCTCTACATTCTGAATTCACGGTGGTAAAAATTAGCGCAATTATACTTATTAATAACATAATAACCGGTTATGTTGGAAATTAACGAGCAAACGAATTGTCACAGTTTAGAATAACATTATGCGCTAGCATAATTATGATTGAAGGTGGCGTGCATAAATAATTTTATAAATGTAGTATATTCTCCTGTAGCATATATATATATATGAATTTCATAAAAATAGTATTATTGTTGTAGCCGTCCAACATAATACTCAAAAATTTGTCTGAAAAGAATGAGCAGTCTTACTATTAATGTTGTGACTAATGGTTAAGCATTAGTTTAGAGATTAAATTAATCAATTCGTCCTCAAATCCAGACTGATATTTTCCTCTCTTTTTCTAACTGTCTTCTTCTTCTTGCTTCATATGTAGCGTTGCTTGTCCTATTCTGTCTTTGTATTTATATGCGCCAATTCTCATGTCATGTAATGATTATTCCCACCACCCCAACTTCAATCTTTCTCAAATATTGTGTGCGCCATTTGCCATGTGAATGCCTATGTGCTTGAGAGAACACATTGTTCTATGTAAATGCTTATTTAGTACACATATTATTGCTCTTTTTGTTGTTCATATTTGTATTTGAGGCTGGGGCCCAACGTGACTTTAAAGTACTTTTGTCGATCGCACTTTGTATTTTAGAATCCAAAGGGTCAAACCTCTTGACTTTGAATATACAAGAATAGGCGCTTTCAAGCAGGGAAAAAAAAGAAAAAAAGAAAAAAAAAGAATATATAAAGGAAAAGGCACTTGGGTTTTTAAGTTTAGACTACTAGAGGAAACATCTTCAGTGCTTTCAATTGTGACGGCACTTTTTTGTTTCAAGAATCCAACTAAGCTGGCACAATTCAGTTCATATTTGGATCAAATATCTTCTTATTTTGAAGGGTCCATATTTAGGGTTTTATAGTAGTTTGAGTAAAACAAATTAAATAATAAAAAATAGTAGAGAATATGCCAATATAAAAAGTTTAAGAAAGTATATAGGCTAATTTATTACTTATAAAATTTAATAGGCCATAATTTTTAAATTTACCCTTTTTTTTTTTTCCTTTTTCTTTCAATCCTCTCTAACCATGGCAGCAGTTTAAGATTGTGATGGCGATGGAGATCGGCACGATCGGGGGCAAAATTGCAATCGAGAAGATTTTTGGGCTTTGCAATGATGTTCTACTCCGCTTCTCGACGCAACGACGACGAATGATGTCTCTAACGAGGTCATGAAGATTTATGTTTGGATCTCGCTGCAATGGAGATCCATCCATGCGGCAAAGATTTGCTCGATTAAGAGATTGGTAGCGCGATAGCGTGAGATCTCAGGTGAGATCATCGCAAATCATGGCGTCGCGAGATCTGTGGTAGCGATCGCCATCGAGAAGTAGAGGAGGCCTCACAATGCTCCTCGCTGAGGCAATTGTTGTCGTTGTTGGGCCTCGTGACGGCGACAGTGAAGCACAGGCATAGGAGGAGGGAGAAAGTAACATCTAAATGTTTAATTTAAATAGGAGTAGTCTTGGACAATTGATTAAATGTAAATCCAGATTTTTACGGAAATGGTCTATTTACTAACAATTATTACACCTTGGCCTATTGATTTTTATTCTCATCTTAATTAGGTCTATTTCCCTCCTTCTCCCTTAAATAAATATATAAATAAGTGGATTCTCATTTTTGGGCATGTTTCAGTGGGCCTTTCACAAATACTGATCAAGCAATTTTTTTTTTTTTTTAATAATTGCTGAGCGAGCTTTTTGCCTGCCAAACTTTAGTAGAGCATAAGATCAAAATACATGCATAGTTCGATATTTATCTGTTTGTTATATATCTTAGAGTCCGTTTGGTTTATAGATTAGAATTATGAGATTAGAACCATAAAATTAGAACTATTTTTTATTTATGTGTGTTTTTTATGAGAGAAAATACTGTAACAAACTATGAACCATGATTCGAATTAGAGAACGAATCCTCCAATCAAACGAGAACCATGATTCGAATCAGAAAACGAATCCTCCAACCAAACGAGCTCTTACACGCATTAATATGTAACTATTAACACGTATAAGTATAACCGGAACCACAATTAAAACAACAGAAATATAACTAACATCAGTCATTATTTAACCAATGAGAACGCATTGTGACATTTTTACAAATGAATTTGGTGATAAGTTTGGATGAAATGAGTACCTGCAAAGATTCTTGAAAACCGGTAATATTGGAACTCTGAACTGATCATGTAAAGGTATGAGACCTGATTAAAGACCTTCTAGGGCTTAAGTTAATTAATAGAGGAGTCATTATAATTACACCCACTAAATTAATTGAGTAGTGTTAGAGACACTAACTCAAATTTTATTTTTTGTGTACCAACTAATGTGGCGTGTGAATTGTCATTTTTTATTAATAAATACAATCTCTTATCATTAATTGACGTGACAATATTTTAAATACCCACAAATAAAAAAATGACAATTCATATGTCACATCAATTGGCATACAAAAATTAAGATTTGAGTTAGTGTCCATAATATTATTCAAATTAATTAATATCCTAATTAAATTATAATTTATATATTTATTACAATTTTACTTTGCATTAATATTACATCAAAACTCACTAATATACCCCACATCAACTATAAATATAAAAAGCATATAAATATGTATAAGTGAGTGCTCTTACCCCCCACAAATTGCTTGCCAAAGCAGAAAATTTGGTAATAAAGCACAGATGTTATTCATCGATGTGTATTATGAGAGTTTATATAACGAATGGGTTTGTTCTGATTCGCTGTTCTTGTTATCTTGTAAATTTGTCTAATTTTCTTTGAACTTTTTGTAATTTATTTTGTGCTTCTGGGAATTTGGAAAGAGATTATATTTTTATGCAAATCGAATCAAAATTAAAGTGGCGTGAGGCTATAATAAAGTTAATTAATTACGTATTATAAAAATAATATCTATAAATGGTAGATTTTTAAATTTTTACGGAGAAGTATTAATTATTGGGGACATAAATAATTTTTGGGTGCAAATATAATTACTGTTAAGGGATATCAATAAGAAAATTACTGAACTTACTATTAAAAATATATGAGTCTAAATTTTTACCTCTTATTATTAATCAATACCTTTTTGACTCATGAGTAATGTTAGGGACACTAATTCGAATCTTAACTCTTGTGTACCAATTAATGTGGCATGTAGATTGTCATATTTTTATTATTATAAGTAATTTTTTTATCATTAATTACGTGACAATGTTTTAAACACCGTCAATATAAAGATGACAATTCATACATCACATTAATTGGTACAGAAAGATCTAGATGTCTAGTTTAATTTGCAATTGGTTTCAGGTCATTTCGTTAAGTTTTCAAATTTATATGTTTTCTGGTAAACGTCGACGAAGCTATCTCTATATGATGTTTATGATTAATAGGTGTTATGTTATGCTATGAATATATTATGCTTCTAATGATTATAATTATGTGTTATAGCGCAATAAATGACACGATTAAGCATGTTTCTTATTATGGGTTAAGAATTTATATAATGATCATGAATATACCACATGTTTATATGTTACATTCAAATTTATGTTTCTTTGTTTTGATTTAAATACTAAGAATTATGTATATTCATGTGGAAGCAGAAAGAAGAGTAGCACAATAAAATACCCACCGCAGCCAACGATCAACTAAAAGTAAATAGACAATGCACGTTCTTGGAAAAAGGAAAGTAAATTAATAATAATCAACTAAATCAAACATTTTATGGAGCTCTGGAAACAATAAAAATGATTTTGATCTTTTTTCTGATAATTTCGCTTGAATTCAGAGACACTGGAACAACATGCTTAGAAGACATGGTGTTTTTATAATTTTTGCCATTGTTGAATATATATAAGTTTAACTATTTTTTTCTAACTCTATTAATTATGTCACTACATAAAATTTTAATGCTACTATAAAAAATAACGTGTAAATTATGAAAAACTAATTTGTAGGCTATGAAAAAATAATCTGTAGACTACGAAAAATAACTTACAGATTACGAAAGAAAACCTATAAGTTACGAAAAATAACTTGTAGATTACGAATGATAATCTGCAGGTTATGAAAAGATAACTTGCAGGTTATTTGTGGTATAAGATAAATTCACAACAATAACAGAAATAAAATAGTGTTATTTTAATGATGACATTTTTTATTCTCTCTCTTTTGATTATTGTGATTTATTTGTTTGATAGGGTTAGATTATTATTGACACTTGTCATTTTTTTTTTTTTGGAATTAATCTTTGTGCTTGTTTGTTTGACCTTTTGAGGTTTTTTGGTAAGTTGGTGCTTCTTATATTTTCTCTTTGATTATGTGGTTAATCAAGTGAATTATTGGTAGAAGTCTACTAGATTACTCGTGGTGATCTGTGCCTGAGATAGTTTGTGCTTTGTGTTGATTTTCTCAATTAGTCTGGAAGATTTCCAGGGGTAATCTACTACATTACTGTAAATAATTTGCGTCAGACACGATCATGGATATGTGTTGGTTTCGTGAAAAAGTGACATAATCTGAAAAGTTACTTATGTCAATCTAGTAGATTACTTCGAAAACTAGTGCCATAGAAAACTAGTGATGTGTATCGCGAAGGCGACATAATAAGGTAAATTACCTTTGTTAATCTAGCAGAGTACTCCATCACCGACACCTGCAATAGTTGGTGCTTAGTATTGATTTCAGCAGCATCTAATAGATTATCAATGATAATCTAGTAGATTACATGTTGGTGGGGCAATTTTGGCCGAAACATAATTTGTTGAAGTAATTGCATAAAATGTCTACTATCAAAGGCCTTGGTGTAAGAATGCCTTCTATTATACAATACTATAAAAATATCTACTTGTGATTAATAAGGCATTTTTTATTCCGGATTTACCCTCATAGTTTATTTTGGGCATGTTATATATGGAGACATTTTTTATTTTTCCCTCTTAATGATATAAGATTTTCTCTCAGATTATATATGTTTGACTTTGGGGAGTGTTTAACTCTCTCTCTCTCTCATTCAAATGTCATTGCTGTGTTTCTTTGCTTTAAGGGAAGGAGAGTATTGTTTGCTCTTTTTTTTTTTCAAGTTTTTTTCTCTGTTTGAATTCTGAAGGTTTGGTTCTTTATCTTTTTTATTTCTTTTAATCATACAGTCTTGATTTTTTTTTTAAATTCTTCTTTCATTTTTGTATCATTACGGTTTTATTGTTCTTACTTTTTTTTTTGGTTTATCAATTTTTTTGTTTTTCTAGTTTAGAATAATTTTTATGGATTTTATTATTTGTTATGTTTGTGTGTTCATTATGTTTTAGCTTTTTTCTTTATTCTATATGGTTCATTATGTTATTATGTCTATTTTCAGTTCTTTTTTCCCTTTTCTTTATGAATTATAATTTTTTTATACTAATTGTATCTATAAATTATTAAAATTTAACATTTTTTGCACATTTACATTTTTTTCAGTATTTACTTTTTCTAATCCTTTTTTAATGACGTTTAAATTTATCATTACGATAATGAATCTTTCTTTTCATTCTCGTTTTTATTCTGCATCGTAATTATGTTTTTCATTATGTTTTTCTTATTTTCATTCTTATCATAGTTCCAAAATACTTTCATTATTATAATTTTTAAGAATGTATGATACAGAAAAAATTAATTTCACGCATGGTATGTTTTTTATTATAATGATTTCTATATTTTTTTCATAGGCTCTTGGTATTTTTCTTTCCTTCTTTTCATTTTTAGTGTAGTTCAAGAGTACTTTTATTATTATAATTTTTCTGAACTTATGATAAAAAAAAAATAATTTACGCATGGTATTTTTTATTATGTGTAATGAAAAATGTGTACTGAAACCGGTTCTAGGGTGCTTCTATTATTTTTTGTTTAAAAAAGTTTCAATATACTGAATATGTTAGATTTCATTAATTGTAATTTTCAGATTTCAATTTAAGGTTTTATTCCTAAAAGTTTCCTCTTTTGTGTTTCATTATTTCTGACATTTTTTTTCTTTATATAAGGATAATATTGTCTTTTTATACGGGATGGTAGATAATTTTGTAAATAAATAGAATAGTAGACATTTTTAAGCTCGGAGACCTCTCAATGGACATTTATGTATATAACTCTATTTTGTTTTACTTTGGAATTTGGTTGGATCCTCTAGTGTGGCTAAATTGTAACCCTTACTATTAGAGTGGTAGAAGTCTCTAAAATTGTTTAGGAGCTTTAATTGTCACTAACACCACATATAAAATAGAGGGTAAGTTAAGAGACGTTTGGTTTATGGATTAGAATCATTTTCGATTTACGTGTATTTTTTGTGAGAAAAAATACTATAATGAACCATGAACTATGATTTAAATTATAGTTTAAATTCTCTAACCAAACGTTCCCTCAGTAATGAACACTACTAAATACTAATGCCCCTTAACATTATTAAATTCTTAACTTGCCTCGTTTTTATATCATTCATGAAGATTCCCCTTCAGATTATGTAATTAATACATAGGATAAAGTCGTTTTTATTGGATTCCTCACTCTGAAAATACGTTGGCAGATGGTGTAGCTCGCGGAGCCTTGTGTTGTAGCTGACTAGCTGCTTTTGAGCAGGGCCCATGATCTTAGACTTTGACCCGGCTATCCCTTTGGGCCGTACTAAAAGATGAAGAGTATTCTCCAAATTCATTAGAGACTCCTTAAGAGTTAGGACATTAGTATGATACAATTTTACAAAAATTAAGCTAAATTTTTTAGATGTGAGGTTTAAACTCTAAACCATTGTTTTGATAGCGAAGCTAGCGGCGAGATCGAATATCAGGCTTCAAAGATAAGTGAAGGTAAGACGACGAGAAGCTAGCCAAAGATTTAACATCTGAAAGGTAGGATGTTCTTGTCCACATCCTTATTAGCCTTATTTTAAATGTCTTTGGCCTATGAAAACGCTTTAAAGATATAACATATTTGACATCATTAAGTTTTAAAGAAGAGTTTAAAGGAATATTTCCTTAAAATGAGATATTTTGAGAAACAGTAATACACATGATGGCCTAGAGATCGGGGTTTGGAGATCATATCCTTGGAGGCAGATCCCGAAACCTGTACAGGCCACTTCGGTAGTGATATCATGGCTTTGCGATAAGGTAAGTGACTCATCCTAATATTGTGGCTCACTTACCGTAATATGGACTTTTGAGACTTACGTTTATTTCTTTTTATTAAAAAGGATGTTCGGTTTCGAATGATAGGTTTCGAATGATATGTTTGAACCGTATACTTCCATTTATTGATTCAGTTTTATAAAATTATATCCTACTGGGCCTTTCACTCACTTTTTCTTTTATTTTAAATGTATTAAACCCCTCACAGACGACGCAAGAAGTAGTGTTGAGTAAACGGCGATAACCGGTGAGGTGAGACGATCTCCAGAAGTGAAGAAGTGGTGGTTTATTTTCTTCCTTGCCATATATTCTTAAGGCATGTATAAATTATGGATTTTAAATCTTAAATTCTACTAGACTGTGGTTGATGTCAGCATATTACTTTTATGTACTGTTTATGTATGCACAATGTGGAATCCCTGTGGAGAAAACTGGAATGATGCCAGTGGCAGACTTTTGAAATTGATTTGACTACGATTGTGGTTTGAAAAGTCCGCCTCAGTCTTTTCTTAAAACTTAATTTTCTTAAAATAGTGGGATTTGTTTAGAAATTCTTAAATGTTTTATCATTTTAAATGATTTTAACATTATTATATGTTTAACCACTTTCTTAATCTGTGTTTAATTTCTAAACAAGCCTCCACGTTACTAACCCTGACAGGAGAAGAGGCTTTGTCCAATCCTTATGGAGTCGAGGCTTCTTAATATCAAGAAAGTGTTTAAGGAGTCGAGGCTTCTCAAGGCTCCAAGAAGTGTTCAATGAGACGAGACTTTAGGCTATACCTAGGGCGAAGAGGCTTCGCCCGACTCTTACGAAGTCGAGGCATTGAGAAGATAATGAATCCACGAGATTTGCTCCAGAAGTCAAGATTTGTATTTTAAATATGAAAATCGCACTAATTGATTGTAATCTCTATCTTTTGGGAAACTATCTCAAAAGATATGAGATATATCCCAAATTCAAATAAGGAAGGTTTATGGGTAGTGACCTAAGCTATAAATACGAGATTATAGACTAAAAATTCTCTGAAGTCTCACACTGAGAAAAAAAAAACTTATAATCTCTTCTCAAATTAGTGAAATTCTCTCCTCCTCCACACAGTGGATGTAGCTCTCAAATCGAGGGTGAACCACTATAAATCTTCACATGTTCTTATTTTTGCTGCATTTAACTCCGTTCTTCTGTATTTATATCGCTGCGAATCACATTAATTTATCTCAAAATTTGTTAATTCTTTGTTAACGAATTTTCACCGTCAACATGTTACATTTGAAATTTAGAGTGCAAAGTGAAACAACGAGTATTCCTCCGGATTCTTGAAATTAATTTTACCAAATTATCCTCAACATAGCATCATGTGCGCCTCACATGCTTATTCCATCCATTTTTTAACGGATCTATCACAGAAGGACAATAGTGCAACATTTGTAAAGCTTATGTGTCAGTTGTGTGACATTTGAAAGCTTAGATAACAAAATAAGACAACCAGTACTCATCATGAGTACCAAAAAAACAAACAAAATAAATAGTTTTTACCCTAATGTATATAAAATGAGAAGGCAGAGGATTTGAAGTTTCTCACTAGTGAGAAAAACAACTGGATGTAGTTTACTTAAGCATATGTCGCCAAAACAGTAATACTATTCATTAATTTTATATTCTATTTCTTTCAAAAAATTGGGTCGCATGACACAACTTTTATATATTTTAGGATTTATACTACAATTGTTTTGTGATTCGATCGAATTTATGTCATATTTTATTTTATCTTTAGCTAGTTCATTTGTGCGATAAAGGTTTTTTTTTTTTTTTTTATAGTACTCTTATAATTCTGCATAATATTTTCCATTATTAGAGGATTATTTTTCTGGACAAGTCTGCACAACAAGAAGTTTAGGGCTTATTGAGACAAAAGATGATACATCTTTGGGTCATTAGATTAGAGATTTTTCTTTTGTTTTTTTTTCTTTAATAGACGATATTCAAAAGATTATTTATTTTCATGATTTTGTGTAACTTATTTTCTGAAATAGTACTATACTAATTTTCTTTTAATTTAATTATCAATATGATATATCCCTGTATTTTAACAATATAAAAAAGGAGTTATACAGCGGAACACTATGAAAATTAAGTAGCAAATATGATATATTGTTACATTTGTGATGAATCTATAGTAATTTTCATATACTCTACACTGAAGCTTAAAGTTTGGGCCATCTGATCTGGCCCGGCTCGGATCCTATCCATAAAACTATATAATTAACAACTAAAATTCTCATCCATACATTCATCCTTTCGCTCCATTCATCACATGAACAAATGAATATTTAAAACATACATAATGCAAGTGCATATCCATCACACACATACATAATTAAATATCACATATTTAATATAAACATAAATTGTGGCATAAATTAATATAGAATTCTCTGCTACCAATAGTTGGTTTTCGAAACGATTCAGATGCGGAAGTGTATCGGTATGGATTGTGTATAATAAAAATTTTCGTAAAACTTTTAAAACACTCTATAGAATATGTTAATTTATACACAAATAAAATCTAATTAATTTATTAATTTATCTAGCGAACGATTAGGATCATAACTTGAATTCTTTGACCTCGAACAATCCTCATACCAAGCTTTCTAGAAACATTCGAATCTTTCTTGTCTAGTCCTGGATACCTTCAAGACTTAGTGTGTGGGCTCTAATTTAGAACTATGGGCACAGATCACTCATGAATTATCTCTTCCAGCAGTATAAAACATGTATAAGGTGGAACTAAGAATTGGAAGAGCTCTTCTTCTCTTTCCTCTCAGTGTGTCACACGCCCATACCAGTAGTAGGGACAGCAAATATTGTGTTCTCTAATTTTTTATTGCCTCTTATTTATAGAATGGGAGGAGAGCTCTTTATTTACCTCAAAGATATAGCAAATGAAAATTGGCTATCATTTAAATCATATTTAAAATATAATTCCCATTTAATTTTGGAAACAAAATTATCTTTCTCTTGCCTTATGAAAATCAGCCCACCACAAGGATAAATGCCTATGGGTGGCATCCTACACACTGTAGGAGGAGGAGAAATTTTCTCCTTTATCATGTTTCCAATTTTATCTCGAATTCAATCAAATTCAAATGAAGTCAAACTTTAATTTTCTTTTGAATTTTATTGGATAACTAGTCAACAAGTAAACCGGATAACTTAGAGAGAAAATAATTGAATCATAGAGGGATTCTTACCTGCTCCACACGCCCCTACACCTCTCTATGTTTGTGCGTGTGGTCTCTTGTGTTCCAAAATTAAATAATTTAAATAATCACATCATTTATTTCAAGTGATATTAATTCTCAATAATTCATCTTGTCTTGCAAATATTATAAGGATGATGCGGGGACACATTGACCTATAATAACGCTATAATAAAAATTAATAATTAATTACAAAAGTAACTCCATTATAAATTTGAAATTGCACTCTTGTAATCGTAGATATAATTTGCTGCCAAGAACTTGAAGTTTTCATTTGATATAGTTAATACATATAGATCAATCATCCACAAATAATTCATAATTAGAGTTAGGTGAAATCCGCTACCCTCTCTAATTACTTCTTTATCCTTGAGTATCATTGATTCCCTAATAAATAGTATATTTATAAAACACATTCATGAATAAGAGCTCGTTACTTATTCAAGTACCAAATTAACTCTCAATAGAATATTTTATCTGCTTCTTCAATGAAAAAGGAATGAATTTCATCTTGTCTATTAACATTCCCGGCTACCTACTTCATCATGTTTTCAAGATAAAAGGAATAGGATATAAAATCTCAAAATTCATACCGAGTAAGTCAAAAAATACAAATCCATATGTTGGAGTTTGCTAATAACTCAGGATTAGTTAAGATCGTTCCGTATACAACTATTGGTAGACTTAATTTAAATTTCTATACTTAACAAAAATTATCATAAATTCAAATCGCGTATGTGTCCCAGTTCTACATAATCTCATTGCACATAATACACTAATTTAATATCTCTCCATATTAACAATGCGGATAACATTCTTGATGAAAATGACATGTATTAGTAATGTTTTAATTAAAGATTCTGAAATTTTAATGAAATTCATTATGAACATATTTTAATTATTATCCTTATATATTCACTTATAGAAATCTAGAATATAACGACCGTTAATAATCGTCGTTAAAAGAATAGACGATGCTTAGGAGAACCGTCGTCTAATCATAAGTCGTTAAGTGTTTGTACGATATAACGACAGTTTTTATCTGTCGTTAAATAAATGCTATTTTATTTTTTTCCTCATAGGTTGGCCTATTAATCCGTGTGTTATCAGCATTTTGGCCACATTTAACACAACTCATATAACATAAAAAATATTACAAATATAACATAAATATATATTACATTTTCAATTCTAAATGTATATAGTAAGTTATAACATTTGTCCTCTTACAAATCATGCCCATTTTTCTATAACTTGTACCAAACGCTCACTAGTATATAAGCCTTTGCTTTTTAGATTATTAACACATACTTCCATTATATCACGGATATATCGTAAGATGAAGAAGCCACATTCTTTGTGCCCCCCTTGTGTTGAAATTTGCTGCAAATTACTTAAAATTACTAAGTATTTCATTTAGGTATTCCTTTAGTTCGAGTAATTTAATGAACATAATTATATTCATGAACACTTACCTTTGGTATAAGAAATTTTGTTAACACATCATCATGACAGTCAAATTCAAGGGTTGTTTGGGCCTTCCATGTATGCAACGCACTAATAAATGATGAAACAATATAAATAAATTATTAAAAAAATAATGTACATTAGTTGTTCCAATGTAATAAAGAGTGCTAAACTTACAGAATAATCATCCTTTTGAATTCCGGGCGTGATTTTTTTCCGAGCGGATCCAACCAAACGACCCTATCTTGCACCGGAGATACCACAGCCAACACCTAATGTGATCCTCCATTAAATGGCACGAAGAAAGTGCATCGGGGATCCACTTGGTGAAAAAATATAGTTATGGCATTTGCTCGAGTCTCTATCGCCACCATCGCTTGACCTGGAAGGTATGACATGACCATCGGGGAAACCCCAATGCCCTACGACATTCTCCTCACTGCATATATTCCACAAGTGACTACATGAAAAATGAAAAAGTTAGTTAAACATTTAATAATAAATCATAATCCTTTGCGGAAAAGTAATGAGGATATTTATATTACCACATGTATGCCATAATGCACTCAATACTAAATTCTTGATAAGTGGCCATCCATTTGATATCATCGACGATAATGTAGATATGCATATCCTCCATTTAAGTGATATCAGATGGTAGGTTAATCAGAATTGTTCCATCGGTGCCAATCGTGCGTTGCATGAATCATTAAGCCTCAAATTTTTGCGGGAAACCCTTGCAATGGGTCAGGAAGCGGTTGTGTTACTTCTTTGGTGGTCGCTTATGTCTTTTTCAACTTCCTTTGTTTCCTAGAGGTTTTCCTTGACGGTTCAAGGGATCCTCCACAGGTTCTTTTCTAGTCGAAGCTTTGCTAACTTTACTCAATGACCCTAGTTCAACCAAATACTTGGGCCATGCAACAAATCCTCTGAATGTGTCGCCCAGAGTCGAGCTATCAAATATAGGGACAACTAGAGGCGAGTCTTTCGGAAAGGATACTTCAATAGAGACACGTATATTTTCATCCCCAAGTGTGACACCGTGGACAACATTGGTGGGGAGACTATCCATCCACGCCCTCCCCGTCGTAACAACAAAGAAATTGTTGTTCTCATATGGCGTCCATTGCTTCCACCCTCTCACGCAACTTTACCAACTCGTTATCCCTTCTCGTTTCCTAGAGGTTTTCCTTGACGGTTCAAGGGATCCTCCACAGGTTCTTTTCTAGTCGAAGCTTTGCTAACTTTACTCAATGACCCTAGTTCAACCAAATACTTGGGCCATGCAACAAATCCTCTGAGCGTGTCGCCCAGAGTCGAGCTATCAAATATAAGGACAACTAGAGGCGAGTCTTTCGGAAAGGATACTTCAATAGAGACACGTATATTTTCATCCCCAAGTGTGACACCGTGGACAACATTGGTGGGGAGACTATCCATCCACGCCCTCCCCGTCGTAACAACAAAGAAATTGTTGTTCTCATATGGCGTCCATTGCTTCCACCCTCTTATGCAACGTTACCAACTCGTTATCCCTTCTTGATCTATTAGTGGAATGAGTGGAATGAAAATATGTTGACTTCTTGACAAATTAGGATTGCCCACGAACACGCCCGGAGTGTTCTGGATTTCCTAATGATCAAGTTAACACATCATCTGTCCCCTGAGATTGAAACTTTCCTTAGGGCTCTTCTTTGGCAAATTGGTCCAACAAAATTAAGAACATAAATATTAAAAAGAAAAACAATAAATCATAAAAAGATATCCATCAAATATTAAAAATAAAATCAATTACTCAAAATTAATTTACCGATCTTTTCGCATTCCAGAATTTTGTTAGTTCTATCCAGTTTTAGTCATATGAATTACCATAAAGTGGCTCGATCTAGCTTCTCGGTAGTGTTATGAATTCACATATGTCTTCAATCAAAAAGTATATTAAAGATTACAATACAAACAAAAAATAATTAATACGATAGGAGAAATATAATTTGGAACTTACATAATCCTCTTCCGCTTTCCTATATTCCCCACGAGCATTCCTATGCAGGTACTTATACCATGGTCTTTTAATAGATGCTTCTTTAGACATGGCTTGTGGACCCAGACTTAGTCTGTACTCCACAAACTTCTTCCACACATCCGGGATAATAGAATGGTAGTTTCTTTTAACTTTCTGCAGGAGTTCAAAGACGCAGGAGTTCAAAGACTCTAGGACTATCCTTCAAAAGCTTTAAAAACGTCATGTATAGGTTGGACCTAAAGTCCCGAGCCATCTTTCACATACATGTAAGCTCGTATTTCCTTGCGATCTTTAAAGATTACAATACAAACAAAAAATAATTAATACGATAGGAGACATATAATTTGGAACTTACATAATCCTCTTTCGCTTTCCTATATTCCCCACGAGCATTCCTATGCAGGTACTTATACCATGGTCTTTTAATAGATGCTTCTTTAGACATGGCTTGTCGACCCAGACTTAGTCTGTACTCCACAAACTTCTTCCACACATCCGGGATAATAGAAGGGTAGTTTCTTTTAACTTTCTGCAGGAGTTCAAAGACGCGGGAGTTCAAAGACTCTAGGACTATCCTTCAAAAGCTTTAAAAACGTCATGTATAGGTTGGACCTAAAGTCCCGAGCCATCTTTCACATACATGTAAGCTCGTATTTCCTTGCGATCTCCAAAATAGTGAAACTTTGAACTATATCGTGCCAAATTCTCTCTCTGTTATTTTTATTTTCTTCAGATCTCCAATCCTCTATTGTAATTGGCACGTATTCACGAGCAAAGACACCAACAAAGTTCAAAAGCTCATTCCCCACTTTTTCGATGGGGTTGTTTTTCATCAAATTTAACTTCAATTTTTTGTCCACTATCCCTCATTCGGGCAACCATACACATTATGGTTGCCCTTCATTTCCCATCATCATCCGAATTAAATTTGGTAGGCAGTCTTTTCCAAAGTTAAAATGCATTTTCACCCTCGAAAAGGTCATCATCCCCGAAAAAATTCTTGTACGGTGTTAATTTCTTGCTCAAACTAATCGGGTCCCACCATGTTTCTAAGAATGAATATACAATTAAATACATTACTCTTAATCCTCCAATCCTCTATTGTAATTGGCACGTATTCACGAGCAAAGACACCAACAAAGTTCAAAAGCTCATTCCCCACTTTTTCGATGGGGTTGTTTTTCATCAAATTTAACTTCAATTTTTTGTCTACTATCCCTCATTCGGGCAACCATACACATTATGGTTGCCCTTCATTTCCCATCATCATCCGAATTAAATTTGGGAGGCAGTCTTTTCCAAAGTTAAAATGCATTTTCACCCTTGAAAAGGTCATCATCCCCGAAAAAATTCTTGTACGGTGTTAATTTCTTGCTCAAACTATCGGGTCCCACCATGTTTCTAAGAATGAATATACAATTAAATACAATTACTCTAATCCTAATCTAATCAAATTACTTTAGTTTTGTAAACCTAAATTAAAAATTACTAATATTAAAATTTTTAAGATCACATTTAAACATTATTTATTCAAATAATACAAATTAAGACAATTACAACTTGAAATGCTTATAATAATATTTTTTAAAAATAAACTAATAAAAACTGTCTTCTATTCTAAACCAAGTCATTCAATTATCTAATACTAAATTAATTAAATCACAACTAAGTCTTTCAAGTTTGTAATCCTAAACTAAAAATTGTTCATATTCAAACTTTTCAAACATTATATATTCGAATAATACAAATTAAAACAACTACAATTAGCAAATAATAACAATAAAATTCTAAGAAATTAAATTAATAAAAACTGTCGTCTAATAGTCTAATCTAATTAAATTATACGTAATCGTCGTCTAATAAACTTTGAAAATTTAATCTAATAATGAACTAATTGTAAATTGATGAAAATGTTAAAATCATACCTCTAGATGCCTTGTTCGGAAGTTGTTGACGGAGGAGAGAGGCCGGAATGACGTCGACGGTGGCGGAGGAGAAATGTTCCATCTTCGCATGGACTTCGACAGTGGAAATGTGACAGTGGAGGAAATGAGAGAGAGATGGAGGTCGACAGAGCAAAAGAGAGAGGGAGAAGGTCGGGTAGAGAAGGAGAAGGTGGAATGAGGTGGGTTTTTCGATTGAGGAGCAGCAGTTTGGGTGAAATCACGACGAAGGGAGAGAAAAAGAGAGAGAGCGGCACGAGTTTATGTTCGGGGGTCTGGGTTAAAGGTTTAATATTTTTAATTTAAGAAATCGCGCGCGTATTAGGCGACGATTTTCAGGAAAATCATAGTCTAAGATATAATATTTAACAAAAGGTTTTTAAAAAACCGTCCTCTAATCCTCTACGCCAGCTATACAAATTTGTTAGGAGGATCAAATAACGGATTTTTTTTATAAAAACCATTGTTAAATATGCGACGTTAAATGTCCTATTTTTTATAGTAATTATCCTCTCGTATATAACACTTATATATAATATTTAAGGTTACATAAATAATCACAGAATTTTCAATGATATTCATAAAGTATTCAATAATACATGCACATAAAATTATGAAAAATCTATTTCATTAGATAAGTAATAAATATCTTATTACATATCATGATTTTAGAACACCATTTCTAACACCGACGCCAACAGTGACGGGCTCAAAGTCGGTCCGTTTAGCTCTGTCCAAACTTGCAGTTGTACACTGCACAATTATCAGTAGTCTTTTCCCTGACAGTAAAGCTTTTGTATGTTTTTTCATAACACTTTACAACCAGTCGTTTTAAGCAATGCTATAGGACACTGGTGGTGTTAAACACTACTGGTGTTAAACACTACTATCTAATAGAAGGCAGGTCTCACAATATGAGACTCTTAAATAGGGCACATCTTTTATTAGATAGTGGTGCTTAACATTTGTGATGCTTTTTAATATTTTTTAGTCATTTTTAATGACTGTCAGCATCATTCTGACAAACAGGATGACGTGTTGTTGTGGGCAACATAAATAACTTCTTCTTTTTTCCTAAAGGATAAAGATAACCTATGTAGTCACGGAAGTAACAAATTACAATGAGGTCGGACCAGGCACCAACGACTACTCGTCATTGTCGTTTTCCATATCCTAAAATGACAAGTTATCACAAATGACATATCATAGAAGAAAAGTGAGCATTTGGACCCGGTAACACAAATAAAATAATAAAAGATTTGCCTCCGTATATGATGCATATCCTCGTGGGCCGTGGCCTATACGTTTTGACCATAAACTTTAGCTTATTTTTACATGAAATTTTGTTTGCCCTCAGATCATATTCAATTGTGGACAATGAAAACCCACAAATTTATAATACATAGTTTAGTTTTTTTTTTTTTTAGGAATATTACTAAAAAGGATACAAATAAATACAAACATCAAGTAAATCTATAAAAACACAAATCTAGAAAATCCCAATTTATTAAATTAGGCGAATTAATTAGAGAAATATCGCTTAAGAAAGTTGTATCTAAATATGTATATTTTTTTTATAGAATATTTAAGTTAATGTTGGCATAAAGGAGTATGGGAGAATAACTAGATTTCAAAAACATTGTCAAGTTTAATTTGGGTTATAAAAACGGAAAATCAAGCTCTGGGCTCAAACCCTTAAGGTTGTGTTTAGTGTGAGGGTTCAAATCATGATGGTTTTGTTTTAGAATGAAAACCATGATTCATAATTTGAATTTGGAGTCCAAACCATAGTTCTGGAATCGAAATCAGATCTAAGGATTTGAACTATCCAAAACCAAGGGGAGGTAATTTTTTGAGGTGGTTCTAGTTTAAAAATCACACTAGGGTTCAAACTTTGAATCAGAACCATCCAAATTAAATACTGGTTTTTGAAAATTATTTTTATTTTTTACGAAGAAACAAAAGTTTGCAACCTAAAACTTAATTATATTCAGGACCCTAAGCCTCTCCGTTAAATACCAAAAAAACAAAAAAGAAAGATTTTATACTTGCATTCAAGATTCTACACCAAGCATTCCGGACTTCATAGGTTAATAACAGTTTGCAGCCATTTCTTATTAAAAAATATTTTGGCTGTTCAAACCCCACATATTTTACCAAGGGTATGAAAAACCTTTACAAGTTCATGTACGTCAAGATCGACTAAACTACCAAGTAAAAAAAAAAAAACATGAGGGAATTACTGAATTTGTTTTTAAAGTACACGTGCCTTCACTTTTATACTTTATTCTTAATTAATATCCTTTTGATTAATATGATTATTTAAAAGGAAGAATTTTAAAAAAAATAAGGTAAAAAAAATCTAAACTCATAGTATTTCTCTCCTTTCCCCAAACAAACTAGCGTAAGTTTTGGCCCATTAACAAGTTGAATAACCCAAAATCTATAAACGACACGAGGTAAGCTCTCTAGGGCATTGGTCTAACTAAAACCTGGTGTTTGGTATGAAGATTCGTATCATGATTCGAATCATGGTTCGTGATTCGTTACAGTATTTTTTTTCATAAGAAATACACATAAATTGATAATAATTCTGAATCATGATTTTAAATCCGTAAACTAAACGTCCATCCAATCCTACAAAGCAAAAGAGAAGGGAGAGGATACTCTTTCTCCTTTTGACTTTTGTTGGTTTTGACACTTTCTTCTAGATATTTTATTCTTACTAATTCAGCTCTCAATAATAACGTCTGAACAACCTATGTAGAGTACAAACTGAGTTAAAAAAATTACAGGATTATTTTCACTAATACTCTTAAATTTTAAGGTTATTCTTAGTTTATTCTTTAAATTTTAAAAACTCTCATTTTATTTACTGAACTTTAAATTGTTTTCATTTAGCCTCTTATGTTACAATTTCTGTTAAAAGCATATAGAAAAAAGAGAATAACGCAGTCATGTTGTCTTTCTATTTATAATTCTGTTAAAAAGAAACAGATAAAAACCACATGACCACATTTAACTTCCTCTTTTTTCATTTGATTTTAAGTGAAATTATAACAAAAATAGTTAAATGAGAACAATTCAAAATTCAGAAGGTAAAATGATATTTTTTTAAATTTAAGGAGCAAACTAAGAATGACCCCAAAATTCAAAGGCAATAGTGAGAATAATTCAAAATTAAATGAGGAAAATGTGAATTCTTTACCCTACACCTATACTTTCAAATTAAAAAAAAAAAATTTTAAGGAAAAAAATGGTGTTTTCCTAGCAGAGTAAAACTGATAAAATCAATAATTTCCGTTATGATGTACCTCACTTTATTTCTTGAAATCTAATTTCTTCCTTAATTTTTTTTCCCTCAAAGAAAGTTTTCTTTGTATTTATGATAACATTTTTATCGATGGTTATTTTCTATTTTACATATTGCAGTTTGAGTTGATCACTATATTTTTAATGTTTTCAAGATTGTACCATTGAATTTCAATTTGTTGGGGCTCGGTAAATTTAGGGGTACGAGGTGTCGGGAATATATGTTAGGAATGATGTCCTAAAAGTATGAGGTGTAACAAGATATTTAATATTTATTTAATAAAGGAGTTTATTCATTATTTTATATGCATATATTATTGAATATTTTATGAATATCATGAAAATTTCATGGTTATTTATGTGAACTTAAATATTGTATATAAGTGTTATATGTGAGAGAATAATATGTAAGGATAATAATCAAAATAATATTTGTAATGAATTTAATTAAAGTTTGTAATCTTTAAATTAAAACATTACTAATACATGTCATTCCCATTTAGAATGAAACGGTATTATCCGCACTGTTAAATAACAAGATATTGAATGAGTGTATTACGCATAATGAGATTATGTTGAACAGGGACACAAATACAATATGAATTTATGATAATTTCTGTTAAGTATAGAAATTCTAATTGAGTCTACTGATGGTCATATATAGAATGATCTTATTCCTGAGTTCTTAACAAAATCCTATTTATGGATTTGTGTCTTTTGATTTACTCAGAATGGATTCTGAAATCCTGAATTCTATTCTTTGTATTTTGGAGACATGATGAACTGAGTAGCCGGGAATGTTATTATATAAGATAAAATCCATTCCTTCTTGAGAAATAAGTAGATAAATAATTCTCTTGAGAGTTGATTCGGTACTTAGACTAGTAGAAGCTCTGATTCATGAATTTATTTTTTGAATCACTGTCCATTAGAGGATCAATGGTACTCGAGGATAAGATGTAATTAGAGAGGTTAACAGATTTCACCTAGCTCCAATTATGAATTATTTATGGAGGATTGATCTATATGCAATGACTATATCAAATGGGCACTTCATAGTTTATAAGTAATTTCTGTCTATAATTATGAGAGTGCAATTCCAAGTTTATAGTGGAATAACTATTAGAAATAATATAATTAATCAATTAATTAAAGAATTTAATTAATTATTAATTTTATTGGAGCTCAGAATTATAGGTTCATGAGTCCCCACGTCGTCGTTGTAATTCTACAAGACACTAAGGGTAAAATAAAAATTTTAGAATTATGGAATTCTAAAATAAAATGCTCAAGGATAATTAATTGAGAATTAATTATAAATTAAATAATGTGATTATTTAAGTTTAAGTTTAAATTTGAATTTTGAAACACACATGTGAAGGTGTTCACATAGTGTGAACGAACAGCATAGTGTGAATCCCTTTGGGATTCGAATCGCTTGCTCTTTGTAGTTATCCAATTAACTTATTTGATAAGTTGTCCAATTTGAAATTCAAATTGATTTAAGTTTGACTTAAATTGGAATTTGAATTTAAGTTAAAAATTAGACTGCATGATAAAATTTTACCCTATTCTTTATCTGTAAAATTGCGCCCACCACATGGAGGAATTCCCCTATGGTGGCTGGCCATATAGGATAAGGGAGAGAGTAGATTTTGTTTCAAAATCAAATTTGAAGTGGGAGATAATTAACAAGCTTTATCATGGAGATAAAGATAAGACTCGTTCTGGGAGATAATTAACAAGCTTATAAAATAAGAGATTGTAAAAAATTGTGAGATACAATTTTTGCTCTCTCCTAGCATTAGTGGCTAGTTTTCTATAGAGTGTGGAAAGGAAAAATTTTCTCCCAAATTTCACATTGTGCATGTGTTAGTGTTCGTGAAAAACTTGAGGGTTTTCTTGTTAATCTCATTTT
The DNA here is from genome assembly GCF_000414095.1 of Morus notabilis. NCBI lineage: Eukaryota > Viridiplantae > Streptophyta > Magnoliopsida > Rosales > Moraceae > Morus > Morus notabilis. The sequence continues at coordinate 112,266 of NW_010368057.1, read as the reverse complement.
GTTTTAGGTGTACCCACACACACGTCTTTGTAGATTTAAGGAATTGTCGAGAAAGATTCAGGTGTTCTTAACTAGATCGGAGCGAGGAACATTCGAGGTCAAAGAATTCAAGATATCATACTAATCGGTCGCTAGGTAAATAAATTAATTTGATTAATTTATTCGTGCATACATTAATGTAATCTATAGAGTATATCAAAGTTTTATGTAAAATTTTGTTATACACAATCCGCTACTCACACACTTCCGCATCCGAAATCGTTTCAGAAACCAACACTGTACACATGCAAGTACATGATTTGTTGGTGTCGATGTTGATGTGGATGAAGCACATGGCCTTCTCAAAGTAGATTAGACGATAAGACCTCTTATGAAGATGTGCAGAACGACTAGGCCCAAAGTGATTAAAGAAAGCAGAAACTCAAAATCACAGTGTTGTTAATGTTGGTTGCCGAATCGAATTCAGATGCGGAAGCATGGGGAAGGAAGATCGTGTATAACAAAAATTTTCACAAAACTTTTGAGATACTCTATAGATTATATTAAAGTATGCACGAATAAATTAATCACATTAATTTATTTATTAAGAACTCAATTACGAATAATACCCGGCGGCCGATTAGGATGATAACTTGAGTTCTTTGACCTCGAACAATCTTTGCTCCAAAGCTTTGTGTTTAGAAAACCAATGTCTTTCATGTGAATTTCTAGAATCCACAAAGACGTGTGTGTGGGCACACATGAGAAAAAACGGGTTAGAATAAACACTCAAATTTTCACAAACATTAACGTATGCGCGATGTGGAATTATTGGAGAAAAATTTTTCCTTCCCCCACTAAGAGAATTTCGGCCACAATACTTTATTAGGTTAGAAAAATTGTTCAAAAATTGTCTCGCGTAATTTTCTATCATTCTCTTATTTGTAGAGTAGAAGTCAAACTTCTATAATGAATCCAATCTCTATCTCTATGATAAAGCTTATTAATTATCTCATATTTGAATTTGGAACAAAATCTTCTCTTTTCCTTTATCCATTATGGCCGGCCATTGTAAGGGATTCTCATCCCTGTATAGGCGCCAATATCAGATAGGGAAGGAAGAGAAAAATATCATTTATCCCGTGGTCTAATTTTGGCTCAAATTCAAATTCCAATTTAGGTTAAACTTAAATTAATTTGAATTCTAAATTGAACAACTTATCATATAAGTTTAAAAGGATAAATCTAGATGTGTTCAAATTCAAATTTAAATAATCACATTATTTAAATAATAATTAATTCTCAATTAAATATTTTTGAGTGTTTAATTTTAGAATTCCGTAATTCTAAAATTCTCATTTTGCCCTTTGTGTCTTGTAGAATTACTAGGACGACGCGGGGACTAATGGACCTATAATCCCGAGCTCCAATAACATTAATAATTAATTAAACACTTTAATTAATTAATTAATTCTATTAATTCCAATAGTTACTCCACTATAAACTTGGAATTGCACTCTCGAAATTATAGATATAAATTACTTCTAAACTGTGAAGTGTCCATTTGATATAGTCATTGCATATAGATCAATCCTCCATAAATAATTCATAATTAGAGCAA
>NW_010368057.1:65457-110499 GCF_000414095.1 Morus notabilis | reverse complement strand
ATCATGTCTCCAAAATACAAGGAATAGGATTCAGGATCTCAGAATCCGTACCGAGTAAATTAAAAGACACAAATTCATAAATATGAGTCTGTTAAGAACTCATGATTACGATCATTCTATATATGATCATCGGTAGACTCAATTAGAATTTCTATAATTAATGAAAATTATTAGAAATTCATATTGTGTCTATGTCATTGTTCCGCATAATCTCATTATGCGAAATACACTCATTCAATATCTCACCATATTAACAGTGCGGATAACACCGTTCCATTCTAAATGGGAATGACATGCATTAATAATGTTTTAATTAAAGATTATGAACTTTAATTAAATTCATTATGAACAATATTTTTTATTATTATCTTTAAACATTATCCTCTCGTATATAACACTTATATACAATGTTTAAGATCACATAAATAATCATGGAATTTTCATTGATATTCATAAAATATTCATAAATATATGCATATAACATAATGAATAAACTCTTTTATTAAATAAATAATAAATATCATATTACATCTCATATTTCTAGGACACAATTCCCAACAGTTAAACCTCCGAGTCCGCCCTTATTGACTGACTTATGGGTTCAATTAGAATTTGAAATCGAATTATGAGTATGAAGAATCCGGTGGTAATAAGAGTGTTTGTTTGTTTGTTGAACTTTGATTAAGGTCTGTGGATGGACTGAAATTTTTTAAATATTTCTCATTCTCTGTGGTCATTAAGGAGATATGGTGTTATTCCTTATTGAGATTTTTTTTCAGAGCATTTGATTGTTTGGATTCTTGTAATATTTGTCCATGAAGTATGTCTGATGAAGAAATATCTCTCTCTCATTGTGTGAGTGAGATTGATTTTTCTTTGTTGAATCTGATTTGTTTTCAATGATTTATGGTCGGTTTAGTTCACTGATTCGAATTTTTAATTGGAGTTGATATATAAATTTATGTGAGAGTTTTTTATTATAATAAAAAAATTAAATGTGACTGTTTGTGAAAATTTTTTACTGTAATAAATTTTAAATTTTAAATTTAAATCGGTGAAATAACGGAGTTATAAACAAAAGAAATCAGAATAAAGGAGAAGGCAACGATCGGAAAAGTACGCTCCTACCATATATTTCCCCAAATCTAATATCCTTTTTATCAACAAGCATTGTTGCCCGTGTACCTGAGGTAACCGAACAATTGTTTTTAATAGAAATCCTTCCATTCTTTTTTCCCAAAAGAGCTTTTGAGCACTTGAGGACTGACGCTTCTAATAATCGAACATTTTTTTTTTTTATAATTTATATTTGAACATTTTCTTTTATTATATTTCTCGCAGTTTTTTTTTTTTTTTTGTGAGATTTACCGGAGAATCTAAAATCTTATGGAATTCTCTCAAACAAAGGGCGAATTTTGTCCTGGCCAAAGAATTGTCAGATAATGGGGCTTACCCATTTGTGACATTTGTCTAACGATGATTGCTCTTACGAAACAAGAGAGAGAGAGAGAGGAGAGAGAGAGAGAGAGAGAGAGAGAGAGCAACAGGAAATGAAAATGCGATGGTTTTCCATTACACAAGTGGTACAAAGAACTCCCAAATAGCAGTCACTTTCAGCATTTGGTCAGAACCAATTTTTTTTTAATTATTTTTTTTAACAAATTGAAAACTCGCTTTCGGTGGGTCACCTAACGACATAATAAGAACTGAAGATAAAGTGGGACATAGCCAAATTACATATTTTATCATGACAATACCTAATTTGCCCTTGGCCAAAACGATAATATATAAACAATTAAATGAATGAAAAACCTAAATTCTAATAACCACTCCGAACTAAAAACTAATCTTCTAAAGACCACCTATCAAGCGTCTCTTCTATGTGATTGAATTAATATTTATTAATATTTCTTTTTTTTCCTTTTTTTTTTTGAAGCGAGCATTTTGTAGTATTTCAATATCATTGCATGTAATACTGACCACAAGTTATAGTAGCTACAATAAGATGTTATCCAATCATATTTTAAACCATATTAAAAAATGGAACTTATTACCTCAAGTATGAAAGTTAAGTGAAGTTTTAATACGTATATGATTGAACAAAGCTCTTTTATTAACACGGGATATGTTTTAAATTCTTCTTGTAATTTTCACAAATCTGTGGATAAGATTTCTGAAAAAAAAAATAATGAAATGAAACAAAAAGTTTAAATTCAAGAGTCTTTTAAGGAAGCATATTATTTACCGTTAGATTTAATTAAAATCATATCAAAATAAAAAGAGAGTATGACGGACAGTTTTAAATTTATATACAGAGGCATCGTTTGAGTTTAGAATTCGAGTTTTGCTACAGTAAAAAGCTCTCAGAAACAGTCACATCTAACTTTTTCGTTACAGTAAAAAGCTCTCACATAAAATCACATCTCAACTCAAATTAAAAATTCGAATCAGCGAACTAAACGGGCCCTTAATAGTTAAAAAATAAAAATCTACTGACGGTTAATTTTTCAGTCTAACCGTATAAATCTCACAAAATTCAATCCCTACCTTTTATTGTGTTGGAAAATAAATCAACGCCCTACTTACTAGACAATGTAATATAGGCCAAACAATGAAAGAGAAGGAAAAGGAACAGAAAAGGGGGATCCAAATGGCCAATATATACATAATAATTGCATATCTCAAGGCACTACACACTCTCTCCCCTATAAAGAACACTTTTATTAGACTTTTAGACTTGAGTGGTGGGCAATACACACATATTAACTAAAATCATTTCGTGATTAGCGCCAGGGTTTGCCATTGGATACTCTTTTATGAATTTGTGGCTTAGCTAACAAATATTTTGACCAAAATTTGTTATTGTAATAAATCTCTTGTTGGTCAAGAAATTCTCTAGCGGTGGATTGTAAACATCTGTACCCCATGTTCTTGCATGTTCACATTTCATTTTTTATTTTTTTTTATTTTTTCAATTCACATTCAACACAGAACAACACCATCCTTTTATTTAGAAGAATAACACAAGTATGGACCAACTTTTATTCTCTACAATTTATATTCCAACTTTATTCTATTGGGTTGGGAAAAAAAATAAAGATGGGGTAAAGAAGAGGGCATCAAGGAATAAGAATTTTTTTTTGTCTTGCACAAAGCTCCACTCTGCAATAAAGGGGAATCATTGTAGTCCTTGTTGACCTTTTTCCATATATTTAGCAATTAGTATATCATCTTTGTACAGTGAATCAAATAAAGGGTTTTCTCCATTTAATTTAAATTCTCATGGCACAGAGATTTCCGATGTGATCAAGCATTGTACGGACCATAAAGGTTTTTTTTCTTCTTCTTTTTTTTTTTTTTCCTTGTGTTTTTGTCTCTAATATAACAACCTTATTAATTTCTTTCTTGGAGGGATTAATTAATGAAGATTAGAAGGTTCAGAAGTAATAGAATACTAATCACTAGCTTTTCCAACTACTGCACTTGTTTCCAGAAAATGCCCAGGATTAAATTTTGCAGTATGCTAATTTTGTCCACTCACCACAATTTGATTTTGTCAATGCAGACGGAGTTTGATGATTTGCTTTATTTTGTTTCTAATATCTTTGTCCACATTATGTAAAACTTGGCTGATTCGAGTTTAAAATTCGAGTTTTGTTACAGTAAAAGGCTCTCAGAAACAGTCATATCTAACTTTTTTACTACAGTAAAAAGCTCTCACATAACATCACATCTTAACTCGAATTAGCGAACTGAACGGGCCCTTAAGTTTTTATTTTTGTCGGGGAGTTTATTTGGTGTTCTCTTATTTTTAAAAACATTAGTGTTATCTGTTTTTTCAACCTTTAAATCAAGTCCAAATTACATCAAATTAAAAAAATATGCATAACAGACAGATTCTAATACAAATTTAACGACCGTAATGTAAGAAATATTTGTCTTCTCAAACACGAGACAACACCTGAGAAAATCTCTTTTTCGTTTAGTAAATTTTGATTACGTTAGTGACCACTAAATTAAATAATATATTGATTTTGACTCAATCATTAATGTAATACATCTTAAGAAAGAGAAATATAATTATAAAAAGCTGACAAAGACAAGCTACTCAAATGTTAAATTTTTATTGGAAAGGTGTATCACATAAGTATAATGACATGATACACTTGATCCATTAAAAAATTCTCTTCTAATGATTACGTTTCCATCGTGCTTACTTATCAAATATAGTAATTTAATAATGTAGCGTGATAAGAATTTTCTCATTAATTGTCATAAATATTTTTTTAATCAACTATCTAATTAATTACAACTGTTAAATTAATCTCTTATAGTTAAAATAATGATATTTTTGATAAATAAATAAATATCGAAATATGGGTAAGTCTTGAACACCGATAATATGGACCTTGAACTCGTGACTGGTCCTCACAATCCATACAAATCTAACATACAGAAAGCTTTTGTGGAATAAAGGTTGGCTGGATATGCATAAAAGGATTGTAATATCAGCCATTTCGGTCATCGATGTTCAGCTAGTAGTAGTTGACATTTGAATATCACATTTGGACCTTCACTAATAATTACTCCTAAATTCAACTTAGATTTCTTTATTCCCCGATTCACGTGGGGCAAAGAAAACAAGGAGTTTAAGGTCTTCACCTGCATAAATATTTGATGTGATATCGAGCATGCATATATATATATATAAATATATATATATATATATATTGATGTTGACACAACCCAACAAAATCAAAAAAATGGTTACTATGAAATATATTTCAAGTGAATTTTACACAACTTTCGTCAAACACTACCCACCTAATGCTAACTTTCTTATCCTCTAAACGCGTAGAGAAATACTTCATTAAAGCGTCATATAATTTTTTTTTGGCGGCCATTGAATGTGAGTTAATAATTTTTTTATTTTTGTTGGTAAATGTAGTATTTAACATCTAGAAGAGACAATGACAAAACAAACTGCCTAAATTAATATTGAAAAATTGAGATAAAATCGAAAATCAACCATAAAATTATTCTTTAAGAAAAATGAAAAAGTGTGATGTATGTGGTTTTTAATATCTTCCCTCTTTTTGCGCCCTTTTTTTTAGACCGGACCAAAGTCTATCTTAAGTGACGTTTGATTTATGGATTTAGAATCATGATTTATGATTTTAATTTTTAAAATTTAAATTTTTTATGAGAGAAAAATATTATAAAAAATGAAGAACTATGATTCAAAATCAAGGACGAATCCTTCACACAAACGTCCCTTTAATGACTCCAACCAACAAAAGGAAGGAAACTGGACGTGATTTTGTCATAGCTGTGAAATCTGCTTCATTAATTTTCAATGGCTGAAGGAAAAATTAAAGGAGAATTTTTAAATGTATTTCTAGAAGCTGTCAACATTTAAGTACTGTTTTGTTTAGTTAAAGAACAAGAAAATAACTAGTTAAGCAAATAAGTTCATTGATGAGTTGATTTCATTAATAATTAGTTAATAATAATTATAAGATTCTATTAGTAAATAGTTCAAGAAGATCATATATTTGATAAAAAATTATAATGTGGCACCAATGATTGGTATCTAATATTTTAAAACAGTGACGAGAAAGGCAATAGAAGAGCAATATCCAGGTGGGAAGGGATCATTATTGTGTACAGTTTTAATTTGGTTAAATAGTATTTATCTGTCTCGAAATAATGAGTTGGTTCTAGCTAGCTAGATGACCGGACTATTATTTAATATATATAAATGAATGCATGTGTGTGTGCGCGTATATATATATATATATATATATATATATATATATAAAGATAGTCATGGAACTGATCCTGACTAATTAATAAGGCCTAAAACATTGCCACACTTATTTGCAACATGTATGTGAGACATCTCTATAAATGAAAATGCACTTGGTTGTTTCGAAAGTAGTTTTAATAATTAGTTAGTAACATGTCTTGTTAAACGTACAATTAAATCCCAATTTTTCAAATAACTATTAAAAATAAAAAGAAAAATAATCTCCTCATTGTGTACCTCATGAAGAGAATTAGAGAATTTTGTGCAGTGTATGAAATACATAAGTTATCAATAAGATACCATTTTCAATCATTAAATCATGTGAAAACCATATTAAATTGAGAAAAAATATGATAATTGTTGACGGTAAAAATTCGTAAACAAATTAATAACAGATTTTTGGTGATTTGTGTGTGAATCAAGCGGATTAGAATGCTATTAATGAAAATATAGAGGGGATCAACACAGGAAATTTGAAGTGGTTCGTCTCGAATTCTGGAGCTACATCCACTGAGAGAGAGTTTCACTATACTCTTTGAAAAATATTACAACGTGAGAGAGAAAATTCAAACCCCTCTTCTCGGCTATTCTCCTCCTATTTATACATCATATTACCCCTCTCAATTTTCTAATCAAATTATGAGACACCTTCACCTAATCTCAGACAGTCAGATTTTTCCTACCGACTTCGCCACTAACTCTGCATGCATTAAATGTTTGTCATATGTCAAGTCAAATATCACGTCCTTCAGGACATGCGTGGGTTTGACGCCTTTGGGTCCTTCGAAGCGGTCTCCACCTTCAAACGACGGTATGGTCGACTTCATACTACGATATACTCCTCAGTACGGTCGTCCTCTTAAGGGCTCTATTTTCAATTAGAGTTGGCGTCTACAAAATCACGAGATACTTTAGTTGAGCTGGCATGGTCATTAATTCTCCAGCTGTACCACGCGGCGATCATCTAGTGTCTGATGTGGAGCGTGAGATTTTTTCCAACAACAATAATTTAAGCGAATTATAGATAAACTTGATGGTTTAAAACTGCATCCTATTGGTAGTTTATTATTTTTTTAACATCCTTCCAACCACCAAATTCTCAAATAGAAGGAAAGAAGAAAACTCTTACATTGTCCTGCTAGAGTTAACAAATTTATTCCTTTTGTTTTGTTTACTAAAGTTAGTTCACTTTTTTTTTTCTTGGGAAAGTTTTGTATTTTTTTTTTGCTCTAAAGGAAAGTTTTGTACTTTTCCTCATATAACAATTTTCTAACCACAGTGCGCCACTCCATTGGGTCGGAGATCATCACTGCTTCACGGCTGGCATGTGGTTCTTCAGGCCTAGAGTTACTCCTCAAGGTCTCACAGTGGTCTCCCTGATAGCGACGGTTCCATTGCTCGGTGGTCGTGGCATTTTATTGACTTAGTGGGGAATGGTGCCATCACTCATAGGGCTCTTTGTCCTACGATGGCGTCGCTCCTTTAGAGGCTTTGTCCTCGATGTCCAAGCGGTGTTGTGGGGGTGTCATAATCTCGTTGGGTGTCTTGACGGTGAGGACAACGACATGGTTGTGCGGCAGTCATGTTTTGTGGTCTTTGATAGGTGTGTGGTGTTAGGGTCTTGTCGCTATGGCGACGTGCCTGATTTGATGGGTGTGTGGTGTCGGGGTCTTAGCTTGGTGGCTGTGATGGTGGTGTATGCACCATAATCGTCTTCACTCTTTTGCTATGGTTCCAACTCCTTGCTTTCTGCCTGTTCCAATCTTCGCTTGATGGATGGGGTGTCGTTCGTTTTGGGTTTCGCACAAGACCGAGCCCTCTCACCTTTTTAGTTATTTAGTTTTTCAATAATGGCGGGTTTGTTTTCCACCTAACTGGGTTTGGTTTGTCTCTGTTTTGTGGTTGTAATAACAGAGGTGGTCTCCATTTTTTGGTGTGTCCAATTTGTAAGAGCTCGCTATTTATGGTATTGTCTGTTTGTTAGTTTAGATACCCCAACGACCAAGTATTCCCGCCCCTAAAAGCAGAGACCGAACAACCGCCAGGTTGTCGAGGACACCTTTGAAGAGGAGATGGTAGCCTTTGTGCTACATTGTCATGACCCTTAATTGATCAGATGTTTCTTTTAATTTTTGGGGTCTTATTAAAAGAACGTCATGTGTGCTTGTTTCTTAATGTGTCAAGGTGCTTTTAATTAGGGGCGTTCACTTTACTAACTCAAATTTTATGATTCGAGTTACTAGATTTGAGTTTCAAAAGATTTGAGTGTAATTTGAAATTTAGAGTTTAGTGTTTAGGTGTTGACTAATTTAACTTTTGAAACTTGAATTTTGTGTTCACTTGCACAAATACCAAACTCCAATTAATTGATATAAAGTCAATTAAGAAATATATTTATCATAAAAAACCCAAAAAAAAAAAATCTTCTTCTTCCTCTTGGCTTTACTTGCAGTTGCAGACCAAAAAATTAAACCCAAACCCTAATCAGTTTTCACAGTCAAATATGTGACCCCGCAGCCCATCCTTACCCAATATCCCGCCGTCCATCCTCATCCCCACCCACAACCCCACTGCGCCTCAGAACCCAGCCAAGCCGCCTCCCAATTCTGCCGCCTATTTCGTAAACCTAACCAATCGCTCCGCCCACTTCTCGAACCCAGCCAATCGCGTCGCCAACTGGCAAACCAACCGAAGTCGCTTCCCCATCGTGTCGGACCTCCAAACATTTACGTTATGAATCAAACCCAGGCATTCAGAGGCTTTCTTCCACAATGATGCTCTGGTTTTTTTTTCTAAAGAAATGAGAGAGTTTTTCTTGCTCGTGTCAGCCAACGGCAAGAGGGGAGGGCTCTGCAACTGGGTGATGTGCTATGGCGGAGGCGGAGAAGTGCTTCCGACGGGGATGCTTCACGACGACGACTGAGTCAATGTGATTTCTTCGATTTGATTTGGTTTGGGTGTTGTGAATTGTGAATAAGAGCTAGAGTTTTTCAGTTTAGGGTTCAAAGCGAAGAGAAGAGGAGTTTAGAGAAAAATGGTGGTTTAATTTGTTGGTATTTACTTTCTTTCAGTGAACGTGAACGGAGAAGAAGAAGATTAAGGTTGGAGATGGGAACAAGGGAAGAATGTATTAATTAAATGAGGGGAGTCGCATAAGCTTTTTGCAGAGCAGGCATAAGCTTTCTCCAGCAGGAAGAAACGTCAGAAAAGCAGGAATCTACACTGTAGAACATGACTCGAGTAATGGGAGTTTGAGGGGACGGTGAAGTTTACCTACTCGAGTTATTACTCAAATTTCAAACTCAAATTTGAGTAAACGAACGCGTATTTCAGCCTAAAAAAAAAACTCGAATTCGCCTTATTCAAGTGTAAGGCACAAAGTGAACGGGCCCTATTGAACTCTGATATACGTTTTACTCGCAATGCGTGATTAGGTTATTGATAGAGCCGGTCTACTTTGAGAGATGCCTTGTATTACTCGGCCATTTATGTCACATGCAACTTTACTTTTCGGTTTAATGATATTTCCCATTTCCTCTAAAAAAAAAAAAAAAGTTGAGCTTGGTTCACAAGCTTGCTACACCCAATTTATATTACCTCTAGAATCCAGATACATATATAGGTCAGACCACATACAAATATTCCAACAATCCAATGACTTAGCGATGTGGGACAAATTCACAATTTAACACCCTCTTTCACACCTAATGCACAAGACTCGGATCTAAACTCCAAAACCCACTATTGCCTGTAAAATCTAGCTCTTATACTATCTTTAAATAAGCCCTGAATAGAACTTAATCTCTAAAAATTGGCTCAATAAGAAAGTTGGACCTAAACTACATATAAACATATGAACATCTCAGTAACTCAGGTCTCGTTCTTTTGAGTGAAAAACTCAAAAAAATGTAACTCGAGTTACAATTTTATTCGAATTCATGTTTTTTAAGTTTAAAATGGAGTTTAAACTCGAGTTCAAACTCGAGTTTAAGACTAAAACTTGAGTTCAAGTTTTCCCTTCAACTCAAGTTCAGAAACTCGAACTCAAATTAATGAACAGTATTTTTTCTATTCTTAAAAATGCTATAACTTTTTCGTTTTAATTCTGATTTTATTCTATGCGTTGACAACGAAAAGACGAATAAAACCCGACCCATATACCCTATTAAAATTTTTCATCAACATTGAGTTTTTATTAAAATACTATCTAAATACAAATTCAAGTTTTGACTCACTCAAACACAAACTCAAAAAGATTCTTATCTCAAACCATAACTCAAATGTACACAACTAAACACAAACTCAAGTTACAAGTTCAACTCAAGTTATAACTCAAATTCAACTTAAGAATTATACTCAAGTTAAACTCTAAAAGAACAAGCCCTTGTGAGATAAATTCACAATCTAGCACATACGTTAACTTAACATTCCATAAACTGTTAAGTTTTACCAACTTCTTAATCAATTTTATTACTTGGCAATTTGCATTTAGAATCAATATAAAAAGTAAAAACTTTTAGTAGATAGTCTAATTAATTGACCCATACATAAGGGAATAGATGAGTAAGGCGAGGTTAGATTTTTAACTCCAAAAAGAGAAAAGTAACTGAGATTGCAGGGTTCATAGGTCTAAGGTCACCATCCACTAATACCAAACCATTTTGCAGATTACTTATGTCTAATATTCACTGTCCCCTTTTTTTGGCGGGTCATTTTCATATCTTGTTATTAAAAAAACTTTATAGTTAACATGGATTATCACGCCGTCTATCCATTAATATTTACAACATATAACATGACAAAAGATTGCACCTTTCTTGTGGCAATAAAATATAAATAGCCGAGTCTCACGTATTAGTCCAATTGGTGAAAGCTTCTTATATACCGAGTGGATTTATATATATAAAAAAATATTTTTAACATTAAATCCAATTAAAATCATGTTAAAAGAAAAGTATACAAAACTAATAGAATCTAATATAAATCCGACTATAAAAATCATAACCCTATCGATAAGGCATTTTTTGTTACTGAGTCATAAAATTCTGGTTTAAAGAATAAAGTTATTTTTATTATTCTTAATGCTTGTAAATGACACCTATTTAGAGACATAAAAGTTGCTGTGCCTGCTTTTGAGCAAAAAGGCCAAAGTGATATGGGCAACATAACTACAAATCATCTGAGTAGATTTGCATGATATATTGTTTGATAATAAGACTAATTGTAAAACTTTATTAAGCATCTCTGTTGTAGTATCCTGCAAATTATTAATAGCAAAGTTTAGTCGTGGAAAGTTATTGATCCAGTTTATTTTCAAACCATGCCAAAGATTGACATTTACAATCAAATCTTATCATCAACTTGGAGTGAAGAATTCCATAGATGAGGAATATATTCCTCACTGCTTAAGCAATCTCTAAAAGCAAATACACTAAGGGGATGTTTGGTTGGAGAATTCAAATCAGGATTTGAATCATGGTTCATAGTTCGCTATAGTATTTTCTCTCATAAAAAATACACGTAAATAAAAAATAATTTTAATCACATGATTCTAATTCATGAACCAAACGTCTTGAAAGAAAAAAAGAAGTGTATTTAACCACCTATAATAACTGATCAAAAGGTACTATCCTGATGGGAATAAAAATGTATATTCATATAAAAATGTAAGAGAAGTTTTGTTAAGAACAATGTCAACAATCATTATCATTTATTTTATGCAATAAGTTAATGTGAGACTCACATTCATAATTCATCAAATGGTTATCAAAATTGATTTATTTTTCTTAGAAAGATATATTTATATCTATATATATATATTATAAGTAAGAAAGGAAAATGATGAATAAAAAGGACAAGGCCATACAAAGCCAACAAAAGCAGGTCAAAGCTGAAAAAAAAAAAAAACACCATAAACTCAGTTTGTTAAACATCCCTATTTCTAAATGCTCACATTCACATATGAATGAGCAATAAATCTAAAGTTTTGTTTTTTTCTTTTGTTTTTATTTTTTTTTTGCAATATAAAAAAAGGACAGGCTGGAAGGAACCGAAACCCAACCCCACTTCTATTATTATTATTATTATTATTATTATTATTATTATTACTGACTAGAGAGAAGATCAGGAGAACGAGAAGAAGAAGAAGAAAGAACTGAGTAACAGTCTAACAGACTTCTCCCCTTAATAAAAGTGATATTGCCACACAAACCAGCGACCCAAATCAAACCCAAAAAAAAAAAAAAAAGAAAAAAAGAAAGAGAGAGAGAGAGAGAAAAAAAAAGCTTACATAAAGCAGAAAAAAGTAGAAACTTGGGTTTCTTTTCTTGCAGCCCCTGCCAAGCATCTTTTCCTCACTTTTTTTTTTCTCTCTTCTTTTTTTGTTTTATACCTCCTATTCCTTCCTTGTTCTTGGAATTTTTTTGTTTTAATTTTATTTTCTTAACTGAGTGTTTCTTCTCATATCATTTTCATGTTCCCTACCTCACCTATATTTTGCTTCTGCTTTTGATCACCCCTTAATGGGTTTCTCTCCTCTCTAGCATGTGCCATTCCTTTGTTTAATCACAAAAGCTGATTTCCTTTTCCTTTCCCTTCTAACTTGCCAAGCTTGAATTTTTCCCAGTTGGGGTTCCTCAGAATTCCCCTCGGAATTTGGTTTTCTCTCCAGGGAATTCTTCCATATTCATGTGCTTGCTTGATCCTTTGCCAAAATTTCCTTTCTTGAGCCTCAAACTATGGTCTAAAACTCTAAATTTGTACACTTTATTTTTTTGTTTCCCATCTCAAGTTCTCAACTTTACAATCCTGTGATCTTCATTTCCAATCCCTTGAAAATTCCTGTTTTTTTTTTTTTTCTTTTTTGGTAATTTCCTTTCTGGGTTTTTGATTCCATGGGACTCTGTCATGGAAAACCCATCGAAACCCACCAATCTCAATCCGAGATCACCACAATTCAAGACTCAAACTTTCCTCCAACGAATTCCCAGACAGGAAAATCCTCAAACTTTCCATTTTACAGCCCAAGTCCTCTCCCAAGTCTCTTCAAGAACTCACCTGCAAATTCCAATTCCAATTCAAGTGTTAGCTCAACGCCCTTGAGAATCTTCAAAAGACCATTTCCACCTCCTTCACCGGCGAAGCATATCCGGGCATTGCTTGCCCGAAGACATGGCTCCATCAAGCCCAATGAGGCCTCAATACCTGAGGGAAGTGAGTGTGATGTTGGTTTGGACAAGAATTTTGGATTCTCCAAGCATTTTGGAGCTCATTATGAACTTGGTGAAGAAGTGGGACGAGGGCATTTTGGGTATACTTGCTCGGCTAAGGCAAAGAAAGGGAGTTTGAAAGGAATGGATGTGGCTGTCAAGGTCATTCCAAAATCAAAGGTCTGATTTTTATTTTTCTTTTGTTAGTTTTGTGATCTTGGTTGTGTTCATTAAGTTCATTTGGTTTTTTTTTTTTTTTTTTTATTCAACTGGGGAATGACATTTGCTTGCTCTTGTGTTTTCTTATGGAAGTTTGATTAGATTTCTTTTTATTTGCAAGTGAAGAGGGTTATAGATTATCTTTAGAAGTTTCTTCAACTTGACCTTGAAATGTGACCCCCTTTTTTTTTTTCAATAGTTTTGCATTGTGGACTCTCTTTATGCTTTGTATTATGTTATAGTTCATATTCTTAAAAGCATCTATGTATGTAGGATGGCTTAATTTTGTGAAATAATTGAAGCATTGGTGATTTCTATTGACCAAAGAGCATTGAGTTTTAACGTTTGTTTTGGCTTAATTTGAGAAAAAGTAATAGTATTGTTTATGTGCCAATGATCATGACATTTTTCTCTATACATTGCTAATGTCGTTTTCGCGCAAATATCTATTGACTGCCTAGTTACTTCCATGACATTGGGGCTGAAGTACTAAGACACTATTATTAATGACAAGTTTAGGTTTTTGCCCATGCACCTTGAAAACATCGAATTCTGTTGTCTTTTTCTTATGAAAGATGTCTTTGCAGATGACGACAGCAATTGCAATTGAGGATGTCAGGAGAGAAGTGAAGATACTACGTGCTTTGACGGGGCACAAGAACCTAGTGCAGTTCTATGATGCCTATGAAGATGATGACAATGTTTATGTGGTGATGGAGTATGTTAGATTATAGAAAATTTTCCTTTCCCTTTTCTTTTCCTTTCCTTGTTCCCAAGCAATATGTTATTGCTTAATGATTTTGATAGAAAGGATTAAAATATGTGATCATGTATCGTTCATTTGGCTACATGTGGAGTAGGTCCGAAATTGTCCAGTTGTACACAAGGAATCCATGATAGCTTTTAGAACCATTGAAAAAATTTGAACTTACTGTCTGTTTCTGTCAACACTAAATGAGCCAGTTTCTTAATTAGGTTGTATTCTTCAATGTTTTTTCTGCTTAAGTTTTTCAATTTATTTACACTAGGGAATATGCAAGTCTTCTGCAAGCTATTTGGCCTTATTAGTAAAACTTTTTGAGTTGTTGTATAAATGTTTGTTTTCCAGGTTGTGCAAAGGAGGTGAACTATTGGACAGAATTCTTTCAAGGTACCATATTTTTAATGGAAATTCATCTTCTTCCAAAAGAAAACACACTGCTTTCTTTACCGCCAACTATTGGCCTTTTCTGTGTCTATCTCACTGGCTAAGTTTCTGTTGTTTTTACTAGGGGGGGAAAATATTCTGAAGAAGATGCAAAGGCTGTTATGGTTCAGATTTTGAGTGTGGTTTCTTTCTGTCATCTCCAAGGCGTCGTACACCGTGACCTCAAGCCAGAGGTATTGTTGCTTGCAGAAGATTTTCATTTGTAGCTTTCGTCTCTGTCTCTTCTCTTCTGTTTTTTTGAAGATACAAAACTCTGGTATCTGAATCATGTTACTTTCTTTGAAAGTCAACACAAATTATTCTTTAGCTGAACATATGGAACACTTATCGTCTTCTAGATACTCCATATGGTACTGCATCGTCTATAGTTTTGATTAATTCCGAAGTAATTGTACTTCTATTGTTCTCTTTCTCTCTTTCTTTGTTTCTTTGTTTATTTTTTTCTTACCCTCTGAATGATTCAGTTATCCGGACAATGCATGTAATGCACTGATTGTTGGTCCTACCAATGGTGCATATATGGATATATCACTCTGTATACACTGGTGATTCTGTTGTGCATTTCTCCTTTTGGTTAATACTGATATTTTCTTTTCTACTTCAGAATTTTCTTTTTGTATCAAAGGAGGAGAATGCCACACTGAAGGCCATTGATTTTGGACTTTCTGACTACGTAAAGCCAGGTTAGGACAGTAACTCATATTACATTTTGTATTAAAGTAGTAAACTGGTCTAACAGTATAGTTACTCGATTACCCTTCGTATTAAGAGAGTAAACGGGTCTAACAGATCTTTTCTGCGGGGGGTTGCAGATGAGAGATTGAATGATATTGTAGGAAGTGCATATTATGTAGCTCCCGAAGTTCTACATAGGTCGTATGGGACAGAAGGAGACATGTGGAGTATCGGTGTGATTGCTTACATCCTTCTATGTGGAAGTCGACCGTTTTGGGCACGAACTGAATCTGGTATCTTCCGAGCTGTTCTCAAGGCAGATCCAAGCTTTGATGAGGCCCCATGGCCGTCTTTATCTTCTGATGCAATAGATTTTGTAAAGAGACTTTTAAACAAGGATTTCCGTAAGAGGCTAACAGCTGCTCAGGCTCTAAGTAAGTCACTGAATCTTTTTAGAGTCCTGATTTGGCCATTCTTTATATGTTACCAAAAAGATGGGTGCGCAACTAGCTTTTTTCATTGTTTCTACTCTGTTTTCATGTCTGTTAATGAAAAACATTTCACGGTTCAAGATTTTTTTTCTTTTTCTTTTCCTTGTATAACTTAAAACATAAGTAACATGACGTACGCCATTGTTATGAAATTTTGGATGCATGAAGCAAGTTTTTTGAGCTAGAATACTGACAACTTATTTCTTTATTTAGGTCATCCATGGTTAGCCAATTATCACGATGTTAAGATACCGACGGACATGATAGTGTACAAGCTTGTAAAAGCTTATGTATGCTCATCTTCGCTACGGAAATCAGCATTAGGGGTATGTAGTGTTATTATGTATGACACGATCAATTATTTTGGTACTTTTTGCTACTTATTTGTACGTATCTTGTATCTATTCCCTTAATTTCTATTGCATGACAACGACAGACTATAACCTGGTGTGAAATTAGAGAATTTATTTGTCATAGATATTCTCTCTTTTCATTTGATGAGTTTTACATAAACGCTTGATCCTAAATCTGAGAGCTATAGATAAACTGGAGTGAAAAATTTTGGCTCCTGTGACAGGCTCTTGCTAAGACATTATCAGTAGCACAGCTAGCGTATTTGCGGGACCAATTTACATTGTTGGGTCCAAACAAAAGTGGATTCATCTCTATGCAGAACTTTAAGACAGTAAGCTTTTCTCTTAACTCACTATGTTTTTTCATTTCAATGTTAATTGGAGCTATTCGAACTAATCAGAATTATCAGGGCGTTGTGAAGAACTCGACTGATGCCATGAAGGATTCGCGAGTTACAGATTATGTAAACATGGTAATGTTGCGCAATTATTTCTGTTTTTTCATAATCGGTAGTTATTTCTCAAATATATTTTGCTACATGTTTATGTATATATGTTGTTTATTTTCTGGTACAGATTAGCTCCATTCAATATAGAAAACTGGATTTCGAAGAATTCTGTGCTGCTGCCATAAGTGTACATCAGCTGGAAGGAATGGAAACCTGGGAGCAACATGCAAGGCGGGCCTATGAGCTGTTTGAGAAAGATGGAAACAGACCAATTATGATTGAGGAACTCGCATCAGTATGTACCAAATTCTCCATCCTTAGCAAATACGTAAAAAGTATATTTTCATAGAATGCTATCAAGTTGAAAGTCTTAAAAGCTTTTGGTCAATAACCATTTTGCTTCATAGAATACTTTCTTTCTGATAATCTCACGGCAGAATATTAACACTATATGAAACCTTAACTAAAATTCTTTATAGTACTAATTCTTCTTTCTTTTCTTCAGGAACTTGGACTTAGCCCATCAGTACCCGTTCATGTAGTTCTCCAAGACTGGATCAGACATTCCGACGGGAAGCTTAGCTTCTTGGGTTTCGTCAGGCTTCTACACGGAGTCTCATCCCGCGCTTTTCAAAAGGCTTGAAATCAAAACCTGGCTACTCAAGGTTTTCGTCCCTTGCAATACTTCCAAGCTCCTTGACCCGAAACATCACCACGGGAACAAAATGCGGTCTCTGAATTTTCGGCATCCTGATAAGCCAGCATTTTTCTTGGTCACAAGGAGAGGTGCTGTAGAGCGAAGAAAAAAGTAATGCCAATGTGGTATATGTTGCTACTGATGAGGCCATTCTATTTCTAGCATGTTATGTTACTCAAGGGTTTTCCTGTTAATTGGTGGTGTTCAGTTTAGAGGATCGCACAGATGAGGGTAGATCAAGAATGTATTTAGAATTAGCAAAACTGCTTTCAGAACTGAAGTAAGTTTTGGGGTCTATTCGCTTGTGTACTTGCTGCACCCCCTTTCTTTTTTTTTGGTCCCCCTTGCTAGTTTTTATAAATAAAATATCAGTGTTCTTCTTGCAAAATATTTTTATGCCATTTGGCTATGTCAAAAATTTGGCATTTAATTTTGTTACTTGAATCATCAATGAAAGTAATATGTCTTTGATTAAAAACAAAAAATATTGTAAGAAAGATGAAAATTTAGCTAGCAAAATAAATAAGATATTCGACTCGATCGAACCTCAAATCTTAGTTCCGGAGACCAACACATTATCCATTGGGCCATGGAGTCTTGATTACGTGGTGTTTCCTTGTATTTTGTTTATTTAATGTATACATAAACATATCTCAAAATTTAGGTCAATTTAGCATTTCAGCAAAAAAAAAAAAAAAAAAAGTAATAATAATAAAATAAGAAAGCAAAAATACGAAGGCCATTTCGCAAGAAAAAAAAAAAAAAATCCCCCAGCATACTTTTTAAACAACTCATAAAATTCACGTGATTAAACACACGAGTTTTTAGTGAAAACTTTGGTCTTAGTAAAACTCAAAGACAACCAAAGGAAAACGAAAAAAAGAAAAAGAAAAAGAAGGTAATGATCCCACATAGAAGGACCGGAATACACCCAACCGTAAGACCATGACATGCTTTCTTTTCGTTTTTTCTGTTTTGCAAGAAATTCATAGTTGTTGTGTGTTGCTCTGAACTGGTCTTTGTAAGTGAAGAAGAATCTCCATTCAAATGAGGCTACTCAGTCACATGCATGTCCACAATCCAAGGGAAAGGACTAAGGAGAAGGCCAATTAACAAGGTGAAGTCAAATATGGATGCTTGACCATATATATATATATATATATATATATATATATATATTTCGAGGATAGAGTTGCGTCATAGCATTACATCTCACATCATATTTATGTATACATTATTGTTATATTGGTTGCGTTGTTTTGATATGGCTTTGACCACTTTATAGTGCTACTTTCGAGAGCCTTTTGAGATCATGTTTCCTTTTTCTTTTTCTTTTTTTTTTTTTCCTTTTTTTAAGAGAAAACTTTCATTTCAAATAAAATAAGTAACATTTTTGTAAATGACCGATAATTATAGAGAAACTCGACTCCACCAATAAAGACAAATAAAACACAAAACGAAATATAAGTATCGAGACTTAATAACGAATGATCCGCTCAATACAGTTGTAACGATCCAACTTTCTTAATCGTTATTAATTTATAACGGAAAACGGGTTTAACTTTCAAAACTAAATTCTTGGATACTAAAATTTTTTATTTTTATTTTTTTGAAAACTTATTTTAAGACAAACTAGTTTTCGTTCATAAAAGTGGCAAATTAGCTTAAGTAAATTAGAACATAAATTCGAACTAGAATATTAGCAAGGCATAACATTTTAAGTACACGTCATTTCTGAATATTCTTAACATAACTAAGCATGTCCTAAAGTAGTCTTCATGCCCATATCATAAAATCTTAATTACTTAATTTATAAATTCAAAAGTCACATTAACCATAACCAAAATTAGCTATATGGTAGTATCCACAGCCGTCCCTTCACCATACACACCTTATGTTGCGAAGCATCGGTGTGTAGTAGGCTTTTTACCTACATCATGAACAAACTTAGTGAACAATAGCTCATCAAGTATAAATATTACTCACAAAATATTTTTTGAACATATCATCACAAATAAAAATGCATGACCATTTATGATTTATTCCATCTATGATCATTAGGCCTTGTGCACGTATCGAGTGCACACGACCAATGAGGTATTGGGGGAGCTACCAAAATATTCTATCCGACGACACTATGGATATTTCCTAATTAGGCTAGTTAATCTCTAGTGACCAAGGGTCGGATGAATTTTAACCTCCCATTCTCCATGGTCGGAGTCTGACACGGCACTGAACTCATCATCATTACTTTAACTTTTCTTACTTAGGAGAACATGTGATTATGATCATGTCACAAAAGTATAATATGTTAACTACTTAAGTAAAACGATTAAAACATCATTCACTGTATACATGTCACAGAGAATATATGTACAATCCACTAAACATTTTCTTAAACATATATTTAAAAAAAATTATTCATGCTGTACTCACCTAGGTGTTAGCGCTTAGCATTTATAACAACCTACTCTTGTAAAGTTGTACGTTATGTGTTCAAACAATATTGATTATCGGCTGTTAGTTCATTATCAAAGTTCTTAACTTAATTTGCTCATATCTTAGTGGTTTAGTGGACGTCTATTAGGATTAATTAATTCAATTAATTATCATTCTTATGATTTAAATCACATTTTTCAGATTAATTAATGAAATTTACTAATTAATAGGTTAATCTCCCATTAAGTTTTATTAACCAACTTAAGTTAATTATCCTTTGCTAATTGTTAATTTATCATTTATCATTAATTAATTAATTATTTATTTATTTTAATAAGTCTCATTAATTTATTAGAGTCTTGAAAATTTATTAAGTTAATTTCATATAAGTATAGCCTGAATCCACCACTAGGTTACCCTCTAAGATTCACTAGGTTACCCTCTAAGTCTACTTAGGTTCATTTCTAACCTTAAACATATGGGTAATTTTTAAAAATACCCTTGAAATAGAGTCCCCTTTTATTTCTACCCTTCAACATTAATCCATATATTTTTATATTTTAAATTAGGACTAGTCAAAGGGTATAGTTTTTTGAAAGGAATACTTTTAGTAACTCCGATACAGGCAGAATTTGTAATTTTCTCTAACCATATCCAAAGATAGAATTGGGTCCATAATTGGGCCTTATGGACTTGGGCTTCAACTTCTCATCTAATAGGTTTCAATGTCAAACTAAAGGTTACTTATTTCTTACTTGGGCCTTTAGCCCTATTAGGGCTCTCTAACTTAGTTGGGTCAATCTAGTGCTAGTCCTCTAAAGGAATTTAAGTTAACCAGAGTTTTCGGCTTCAGTTGACAGTTTTAACCTCGAGAAAAATTTATCATTTTTCCCTTAGCAAGTTTTGACAATTCTAAAATTAGAGTCAGTAATATGAGTCACGACACGACAACACGACTCAAAAATGACACGAATTTCGCGGGTTAGGGTTGAGAAAAAAGTGGTTCGAGTTAGAATTGGGTCGACCTGAAATTGACACGAATAAAACGGGTCAATTTCGGGTTAGACCCGCCTAACCCGAACACTACACGAAACTCGTAAAAAACTAAAAAATACATATATTTTTCATTACATATTTTTTATTTTATTATGAACTTGTGATATCATGATAGTTATACTCAAAATCTTATACTATTATTTGCTTAATTTCAATGGATGTTATTGTATTTTAGTGTGTTATATGTCTAATATGTAAAAAACTAAATAAAAGTATACAATTTTCGTGTCAATTTTGGGTTCACGGGTCAATTTCGTGTCATGAGTCATTTTCGTGTCGTATCGTGTCAACCCGTAAAGTGGTCGTGTTGTGGTTTTTAAAAAATTTCATGTCACAGGTCGTGTTCGGGTTGACTGTAAATTTAGAAAGAAATTATTAAAACACAACACAAACACGACACGTGACACGAATTTCCACCACTATCTAAAATCATAAACCTAAGGTATTTATTATCCCAAATATTATGCCCTTTAAGGACTTTGAGCTAAAAATTAGAGCTCAACGTTTGTTTGACCGTTTTACCTCTTGAGGTCAAAATGATCGTTTTGCCTTTAACGCGCTTCTAAGTGACCTAAAGGTTATAAGTTTGATATTCTAAGCCTCTTAGTACCTTAACAAGGCTTTGGACTCTTCTTAACAGGTTGACCCACAATTTTATAAAAATTACTCTTTTGACCGTACTTGGAAATTTTGACTTTTTGCCCCTTGGGGTTGGTCTAGATTTTTCTTCACCAATGAGTGGGCCTAAGACTAATTCCAATTGTTTGGACCATGTTAACCTCAGTTAAAGTTTGGTCAACAAATCTTCCGAATGCGTAACTCTTTATCTGCACAGAATTTCAAAAAACTCAAAACATGAACTTTCTCTATTCATCTAGATCTACAATGTTTTTGTTGTGATCTAAGCCTAATTCAGCTTTTATTTAGGATGTCCTTTGCAATTTCACACTTTTCTAAACCTAAGGGCACTTTTGTCCACGTTTCATTTTTGAAAAATTTCCGTTGTTGTACCAAACTTTCTATACTATATCAAATCATATATTAGCAATTTAAAGTTTATATTTTCATGTCATATCTGTTGGTTTTCGAAACGTTTTCGTGTGCGGAAACGTAATAGTGCATATCGTGTATAATAAAAATTTTCATAAAATTTTTAAATACTCTATATATTATATTAATTTATATAATAATAAATTAATCATATTAATTTATAAAGATAGATACCTAGCAAACGATTAGGCAAATAACTTGAGGTCTTTGACCAAGAACAGTCTAAGCTCTAAGCTTTTTTAGAAAATCCGAATCTTCCTCGTCTAGTCCTTGAAATCTGCAAGACCTATAGTGTGGGCTCTAATAAAGAACTATCGGATTATATTGCTCATTAATTTGTGTCTTTTCACTATCAACACATGTATGTGAAGAAATTGGAAATTGGAAAAACTTTTCTTCTCTTTTCCTCTCTCTAAAATTTGGCTACCTTAAGAATTTTTAAGAGCAAAAATTCTCTACTCCAATTTACTATTGTCTCCTATTTATAGAACACTAGGAGAACCCCTTTGCTTTAACTTGAAGACAAAGCAATCGAAAAACTGGTTACTACTATAATCTTATTAAAATAAAGTTTTTCATTTAATTTTGAAAATAAAATTCTCTCCCTTCCTTCTACTATATGGCCGGCCAAACCACAGGGAGACCTCCCTGTGGTTGGCGCAAATCGTAGGTAGGAGAGTGAAAAAATTCCTCCTTAATCTAGTTTCAAATTTTAGCTTAAATTTAAATCTAAATAAAGTCAAACTTTACTTTCCTTTTTGAATTTGACTGTAAAACTTATCAAACAAGTAAACCGGATATCTTGGCGAGCAAGCAACTGAATCCCTGTGAGATTCTACCTGTGTCACACGCCCTATGCACCTCCTTGTGCCTGGGCATGTGACCTCCTGTGATCCCAGTACATTGTGTTCCAAAATTAATTTAATTAAACAATCACATTAGTTATTTCAAGTGATATCCAATCCTGATATTTCATCTTGTCTTGCAAATATAACAAGGATGACGTGAGGGCTCATGTACCTATAATTCTGAGCCCCAAGCTCGCCTGAGGCCAATCTTTCTCGACGTCCCCAAGCTCGCCCGAGTCTAAGCTCGACTATATTGAAGACATTAAATGATTAAAAGTTAATTCTCATTGATTATTTTATCAGTTTTAAATTATTATTTTTGTGAAGAGCTTATCATAATTAAGAGAGAAGAAACTCTCAAATTAATAAGAGAATTAAACTCCCCAAATCGAATGTACTAAAAATTCTCACGATAGAAAAAAAAACCGCGCACAGCTCCTGCATGG
This sequence comes from Morus notabilis, assembly GCF_000414095.1. Lineage (NCBI taxonomy): Eukaryota > Viridiplantae > Streptophyta > Magnoliopsida > Rosales > Moraceae > Morus > Morus notabilis. The sequence goes on along the minus strand of NW_010368057.1, from coordinate 87,552 downwards.
CGACATTATATAGAGGAGCTACGTCCAAATCTAAAAATAGGTGAAATTGAAATGCGTGCACTTTGTAAATATTACAAAAAACACTTTTCAACAAAAAGATGGGGGTACAGGCCATCATGATAGACATTGGAAAGCATGTCTACCATTACACCAAGGTCATAGTGTGGACTCCCCCAACAAACACTTTTACTCACAAATCAAGGTTTACAAAATTTTCATATGATGCACAACGTGCTCGTGAGGCACTAGCTAAATTCTTAGCTAGTGCCAAATTACCATTGTCTTTTACAGATGATGAAACATTTGAAGAATTTATTCAGACTGCATTTTTTCCACAATTTAAAATGGTCAATTGAAATACAACTAGAGTTGATTGCATGAAAGTTTTTTATGCAATGAGCCAATCACTTGTTGATAATTTTAAGTCTTTTAACAGTCTCTTGCACATCTAATCTTTGGGAGGGTTGTAATAAAACTGGTTATTTATGAGTCACGGCTTATTATGACAGGGATTGGGTTTTGCAAAAGTAAATTATTACTTTTTGTTTATGTCATTTTCCACATAATGCAAATGCTATTTTTTTTACTGTTATGGAAATTTTTAATTTTTATGGAATTAAAGATAAAATTTTAACCATTAATTTTGTTAATGCATAAGCAAACATAGTTACTATCAACATGTTTAAAGTAAATTTGAAACCACCTTTTGGTGGAGAATTTTTCCATCAACGTTGTGTATGTCATATCATAAACATAGTAGTCTAAGTTAGTATTGAAATTATATCTCATCATCTAACTAAAATTATAGACTTTCATCTCTAGTTCTGGAGCTGGGCTCCAAGAATTTCGCTAATATTTCAGGAATACCCAGATGAGGCCAAGAAAGCTTCCGACATATGTTCAACATAGGTGGAACTCCACCTACTTAATGTTAAAATTTGCTATTCTGTATCAACAGATAATCACTACATATGTGAACAGTAAGCATGGTGAGCATTTTATTTATGATGCAGATTGGAAGATTGGTGAGTACTTTTTTTAAATTTTTAGAAGTATTCTACAATGCTACTAAATTGCTTTCCGGTGTGTATTATCCTATTGCTCATCTTGCTTTGCATCAATTATTTAATATTTATGAGACATTTATTTATTATAGGGATACTGATCTTTTTACACCCATAATAAATGAAATGGAAAGAAAATTTAAAAGTTATTGGCCCGGTTGTCCAATTTTATATGCATTAGCAACAATTTTAGATCCTAGATGTCAATTAGATGGAACACAATCTTTGATGTCTGTTACAACAGATAATTTATCTATTGATATGGAACTAACCATTGATGATGCAAGGAAAATGTTAGAACATATGTTTGCATTGTATGAAAAAAAATACGGAACAAGACAACAACAACAGTCAACTTCGACGTCAAAGAGCAGTTTCGGGCCTAAAGATTCATCGTGGAGCTTTTTGAAGAGAAAAGAGAAAGCATTGGGATCATCATCAACACATGGACCATCTTCAGAACTTGTCAAATATTTTGAATCAAATTTTGTAATTGATGACGACAGACTAAACATCTTACAGTGGTGGAAGAGCAAGTAAGTTTGTTTTCTAACATTATCGATTATAGCACGCGACATTTTGACAACTCCAGTATCCACAGTAGTATCAGAGCAAGCATTTAGTGCAACTAAAAGAATTCTTGATGATAAGAAGAGTAGAATGTACTTGAATATCTTGGAGGGGCTAATGTGCGTGAAAGGCCGAGAAGATGCAAGAAGACGAAAACAACATTATACAGATGATACACTTCTAGACTATTTTTCAAACTTAGACGTAACAGAATATTCTGGAAGTAATTTGGCCACAGTGTAATTTAATTATCCTTGTATACTGCACTCTTGTTTCCTTCGCTAAAGTTTTGTCTCGATTTCCCTAAGGGTTTTACTTGGCAAGGTTTTTAACGAGACAGTCATTTATGTGTAATTATTCATATTATTTTAATTCAATAAAATCACATCCTTTTGGGCATATGATATATTTCCTTTTTTTTGTCATTAAATATGATAACAAATGCAAATCCAGTGCAATCCGATCGACCGGTGCATGCTCAACGGTTATAAATTGGACCATTGAACTTCAACATATTGAAAAGGGCTAGGACCGGCCCGTGTAACGCCTGGGCCCGGGCTCGACCCTGGCCCTTATGGACAAGGGACGGGGCCAGGGCTGGGCCTGAGAGTCTTCTCTCAGGCCCGACCCATGCACGACCCTGTATTGTACAGGGCTGTGCTTGGCCCAGCCCAGGCCTATGACGGGCCTGGGGTTAGAAGGGCCGTTTTGGGGCGGCATGGCCCTTTTGACACAACTAGGTAGGGTGTTGGACAACATTTTGCTCTAACACTTTATTCAGCTTTACTTTCTCTGTGAAAAATTTATTGTATGTTTTTTTCCCTGCCATAGCTATGCAAGTTTGATTTTTTATTGAAACCTTCATTTTGTTCCACTCAACAGGAAATACAATTTCAGCAGTTATTTATTTATAAAAAAGATTTAAAACCCACTTAAGACCTCTTGGTCTAGTCTAGTGACACTGAGGAATATGGGTGGAGTGGGGTTTAGGTGAGAGGTTGTGAGTTCAATCCCATATTGTATAAAAAAAATTTAAAACACCTTAATTATTATAAACTCATAAAATGTAAAATGCTATGAGAGTTTTCACAAACATGTGGGTCCTTTCGGTTGTTGTGATCATTTGTATTTATTTTTTCTTCAATGCAATATAAATATATATATATATATATATGCTAGTATTGAATGCGCGTTCCACGCGTGATTTATTTTAAATTTACAATTATATAAATTGTTTAAAAGAAAGTGGGAAGAAAAAAAACACAAAAGAAAAGAATACAAAAGTGAAAAAAAAAATGAAGCAAAAGACATGGAAAAATATTTTAACTTATTTTGTGTGTTTTAAATTAGTTCTATTTTACTGTTTTTAATTTATTTTTTACTTAATTTGGTGTGACTTTATTTTATTTTAGTGAATTTTTGTTTAATTTTTTTATTTGAATTATTCATAGTATGTTTATATGAACAATATTGAAAATTTGGTGCAAAACGCGTTAGAGTATAGTGACTTGAAGTTTATTTGGTTCGGTCTGAAAAGCTCACAGATGCGGCATATGTGGTGCAGCTTTAATTATGAAAATTTAACTTCATAAAGACGAATGACTAAGAATGGTGAGTGCATCCCACGCGCAGACAGAGGAGCCTCTAGTGGAGGAAGGGAGACAAACCATGTCAAAAAAGAATGAATAATAAGGGAAAAAAAAAAGAACGAGAAAAAAGGATGATAAAAAAATGAAAAGAGAGAGGGAAAAAAGGATTTAAAAAATAGATAGAGATATGTATGAGAAGAATTTATTTTAATAGGAAAATAGAGAAAATATATTTATGAAATTAGAAAAAGTGAAAAAAAAAGAATATATAATAAGACAAGAGTTAGGGAAAAATGAAAAAAAAAAAAAAGAGGCACTCTATGGGTTAGAGATTTTTTAAGACAATCATCCTCACGTGGATAAAACCTTATCACTAATAAAATGACAACCTAACTGGACTCACTTTATATAAGAAGTGATGTTTTATCCCTATAGAGATGAATAAGATCACTCTTAAAATACATACTAATTAATCTTAAATTTAATTGTTAAAAAAATATATTATCTTACTTATGTCTACTTGTAAATGCAATTAATCACAAGAGTATAGATGATCTCTCTTCAGAATACAAAATTGTACGTAAAAAATCAAATGAGAAATTCTATCCTTTTTATAGACTCTCCTGAATTTAGAAATATCTCATGTAATTAGGAGATTTTACGACTATATGTCCATATTTAAATATCTGAATTTGAGGAAATTATTTTCGTTGATATGTTTCAGTTTGAATTTAGATATTTAATGAGGTTTATCCTCTTCTAATTTGACTAAATTGGATTTGAATTTGATCCTTTGGTCTTTTCTTTAATTCTATAGACTTTTGGCTAAAACTTTTAAAGGTTTTCACTTCGCGCGTTTAAATTTTTAATTTAAGTTGAGATGTGATATTTTTTAAAATTTTTTTATTATAATAAAAAAAATTAAATATGATATTTTATAAAAAAAATTTTACGTAAAAACTTAAAACTCCCAACTTGAATGCCTTTTATCTTTCAGAGCTTTCCAGCATGCGACTAAGGGGATGGTCGTCAGACTGCTCGACCATCGTGCAACAATAACCATAAATCGCAGCGAAAAATTAATAGCAAATTGTCGCATGAAGTTTAAGACGACATGTCGTTTTATGCAAAGCGGGTACTAGAATTTCTGGCTCAATTTCAGAAACAAACAGGAAAGTAGAAGAATGTAGGTGGGAAGGTTGGATTCGGAAAAAACGATGAAGAAGCTGAGATGGGTAATGGACGGAGAAGGCTTCTGGGAGGTCGACGCGTCGACGCCGAGGACAGTCGACGGGCTGGCCCGGCCCGTCCCCGGCGACACGCTTCCGTTGGGTCTTTCTCGAGGCCCAAAGCTTTCGAGGCCCAAACAGATTGACTTCTTTCAACGCTTCATGGCTGCCCCCTTCGTTCCTTCCTACGCCGGCGACCATGGCTTCGCTTTACAACGTGTTCTCACCATCCCTTTTGCCCACAACTGGTACTTTACTCATTTTTCTATTTTGGGCTTTTTTTCTTTTTAAAAAAAAATATTATTATGTTGCATTACATTTATACACGACTTTACACATGAAAAATTCTATTTTTTTTTTTTTTGGTCGACTCAGAAGTTGATTGAATGGAGCAAAGCTTTTAACTTTGTACATTTCAAAATTAGACGAGAAATGTTTAGTGAAATAGTTCTTCAATTTGTTAGTTTACAAGTGGGTTTTGTAGTGATATAGCCCGTTTGGTTCATCGTGAGATTAGAACCATTTTCAATTTACGTATATTTTTTGTGAGAGAAAATATTGTAGCGAATCATGAACCATGATTCGAATCAGAGAACGAATTCTCCAACCAAACAGGCTCATAGTTATGTAATTGGTTAGAAATTTTAGTGTAAATGTGTGTGGATTTTGTGTGATAATTTGGCTGAGTCTTATAGTTCGCAAGTGGATCTCTAAATGTATGATTATCCATGGAAGCAAATGGTTCATATATCACAATTCATATACAATCACTAAACCTAGTTTTTTGTAAGGCTAAATTGTTGGGGTTAAAAAATATGTAATGCAGGTTTACTGCAGTAGTGGGTCAGTTCAATGTGCAGAAATTTGTTTCTTCCATGAAGGGTAGTGGAGATACTCAACACTCTTCATCTTCATGGCTGCAAAAAGTTAGAAGCCACTTAAAGGATAAATCTTTGTACGCTGTCGGTTTTTGCTCGGAGTTGTTGTTGACACCTGATGATACTCTGCTAGTTAGTTTAGACAGATATGCTGAAAAGGACTTGTCTCGGAAGAAAGCAGTTTTTCATCACAAGGTAGATACTGTTCAGATTAAGCACTCCACAATCTTTGAAGTGAATGGAAATTTTCTTTGAGCGCAGATTAGATTCCTTTCGTTTGTGTTTAATATTTTAGTGTTTCATTTAGAGTGATAGTTTAGTTCCAATGTGGTTGCAGTTTCCATATCACGATTTAATGGTGGAAGCGGTTTGGCCAGGACTTTTCATCGACAAGGCTAATAACTACTGGGATGTGCCATTTTTAGTTGCGGTTGACTTGGCCTCTGTTGCTTCCCCTTCTGGTTCAAGTTATCACCTGTCTGCACTCCATAATTCAGGCTCGCCCGAGAGGTTTCATAGTGATGGGAATGATCGAGTGCCCACTTGTCTACGTCCTGGTTTGTCTCTCAGAGGTGCTTTGGCATTTAAGAAGGATATTGAGTTTTGGAGAAGTAATGCTCCAAAGTTGAAAATGGTGCAACCATTCGATATGTTCCTTTCAAATCCCCAAGTTTCAGCTTCTGGGATCATCGGTAAGATGTTGCCTCCTTGGCTCCTTCATTTTTTGCATTCATAGGCCCTCTTTCCTTTAGCCGAAGAACAAATTCAGATACTGTATTTAGCATATGCATAAATTGAATCAAGCAGCCCTTTTAGTTTTGCGATCCAACAGTATGACCAAATCACTAAATTGTGTTTTATATAGTGTGGGGTAGTATCATGTAAACTACCAAGTACCAAGTTTTATATATATATATTTAGCTTGGTAGAGCCTAGAGGACAATTAATGATATCTATTCTGGAATTGTAAGATCATGCTTAACATATCTTATAGTGCCATAACCAATTCTAAACTATTAATTTGAACTGTTGTGGGTAGTTTTTCTGTGGGTCTGGTTGGTATTAACTCTTGGATGCTCCAAAAGTCCTTTGCCATGACACGGTGCAAGTAGTTTGTTTGATGAAAATGTCCAAAAATACTTTGCTGGGACACCAATGCACTTATATAGTAATTTGGAGAATCTAGGACTTTACTTTGCTTGCTGGGTTCTGCTTTCACTTCTCAAGTAGAAGTGAACTTCTTTCAAAAGCACAACACCCAAACTAAGTGTGTATGGTATTTGAAAATCTGCCTTTTCATGCATTTAGGTGCTGCTGCCACTGCTTTTTTTGGGGATAATACGGAGAGGCCAAGAACAGAAGAAGCTTTTCAGGGTTTTAGAGGTTTTAATTTCGATTATGGTGCAGTAAAATCTGCCTTTGTTGGAGATATGTTTGGATCGGTATCATTTACAGCCCAGCACGGGAACTTCCAGCGGCTGTTTCTTGATCTTACCAGATTTCAAGCCCGCCTGGATTTTCCTTCCGGTTCCAAATTTCTTTCAGGCGCAGCACGCTTAGCGCAAGATTTTGTCAATTCTCAACAGCCAAGTTTTGATGCTCTGCAGGCTGTTTGCCCTAATATACACCTTTCTTTTCAGCAGCAGGTGACCGAATTAAATCACAACATACAACTCTGACTATAATTTTTTTGGTATTTTCTTCAAAAGTGTGCCTGACTTATCAAGGCAACTTAATTATTTTAAAACTAATGCTGGTTTTCTGTGCTGAGAAATATTTTTTTCCTTTAAAATCTTTTCTCAAACATCGGTTGCTTGTTTATTTACCATTATTCGTGTTTTATTTTTTGCAGATTGCAGGGCCTTTCAGTTTTAGGGTTGAGTCGGGAATCACAATTGATTTGAGGAATCGCGATTGGAATATCTGCATTGAAGAACCAATTTTTGCCATAGAACACGCATTACAGGTCCTTGGTTCGGCTAAAGCCATTGCTTGGTATTCCCCAAAGCAACAAGAATTCATGGTCGAGCTTCGTTTCTTTGAGACATAAACCATGTTCCCTCAATTGGTTTTAGGAATTCCATCTGCTCTCGGCAGGTTCCTAGTTTTGGCTTGTTCCAAATATCTCCAACAATGGAATTTACGAAAGCCATGACTGATTGGATCTTCTACACCTTTGAGATTAGCTTTTTGGGGACTATTCGTCTAAATACTCACCAATTAGTATCAGATAAAAATTAAGATGCTATAGAGGAATGAGTTTTGGCTTCTAGTGAGTCCATAGTCTTCATCCTAAATGGGGAAACAACTATTAGAAAAATAGAAAAGGAAAAGTTGGCGCCTTCAAGTATTATGCACGTAGCCGTGGGAAAAGAAAAATGCTTTGGACACCACAAATAATAAGCACTGCAACTAATAGGGCAGGTGAGGAATGGTTGAGGCTTTAATTTGTTGCTAAAATGTGTTTACTTGCTGGTAATAGTGTTTGGACCCAAGTGATGTAGTTATCGTTCAGATTTTTATTTTTCCTTTTCCCCTTCAACTTACCTTATTTTGCTTTCTATTTGGCAATTAAAAGCTAATATGCATAAAATTTAAATCACTGATTGTATGTTGGAAATTATTCTTGAGATCACTGCATGAAAGACCTCAAAAGCTCGTTGATTAATTAAGTTTCAAGTTTAAACTTCTTATTGTAAAACTTTAATCTTTCTTCTCCTAGTGTTTATCATTTTGTTTCTGCAATTATAAAGAGAGTGACTTATGTACGAGAAGCGCTTAGCACGTCCTCAGTAGGTTGGCAGCGCACTGACTAAGAAACTTGTCCTCCTAGTGTTTACCAATTAGCATGCCTAACACCTTGTGCATTTTGGTTCTGTTCATTTCACCGATTCGAGTTTAGAATTTAAATTTGCTACAGTAAAAAATTCTCATAAACAATTACATCTAATTTTTTTATTACAGTAAAAAGTTCACATAAAGTTACATCTCAATTTAAATTAAAAACTCGAATTATCGAATTAATTAAACCCTTCATGTATCATTATTTATTTTATTAGTGATTAAAAAAAAAAAAAAAAAACTGCTGTATGGCCCTTGAATTGGGTTGTTACAAGGTCAGCGTGAATTCAATATCATCCGTGCCCTTAAAGTCTGAGATTAAAGAAGGTCGGTCTCAACATGAAAGATTGGCTATCCAATGTGGCTGCTAGAACTGCCCCTTTTAAAGACTTTTAGCACCTTGGATCTGGCATTGACATTGCTAGTTCGATTTTGATACATTGATTCTTCGGAAATGTTTGCGCTGTCGACGCGGGTTCTATCGTGCCTGACTTCCGCTTTTCTCTTCTCTTTTAATTTTGTGGTTTTCGTGGCTTTTCAACAGAGTATTGAGTAAAAAGAACGCAAGTTTGGTACCAGGATTTGAATCTTGGTAAACGGACTATTCACAAATAGAAAGACGGCATCTTTTAAAAACAAAAATTTGTTACGTTTGGTTGATAGATTTAAAATCATAATTTAAAATCACGATTCAAAATCATTCTTAATTTATGTATATTTTTTATGAGAAAAAATATTATAATAAATTACAAATTATAATTCAAATTATGACATAAATTTAACAACCAAACAACTCATTAAATTGTACTTGCATTCTTTTTTTTAAAAAGAAGTTTTGATGGATTTGATTTGTACGTTTGATCGTTTAGTACACCAACTGGAACAGTGAACCGACCAATAAATTATCGCAAATTGATCTAAATCTATCAATTATTTTGATTGATTTGGACTGGTTGATTTATTTTTATTTTTATTTTTAGCACTCTACGACTCTATGAGCAACTTTGATGGGTTTAACTACAGCGTGGGAGGTGAGTCTTGTATATTTTAGGCTCGTTTAATTTATTAATTTAAATTTTTAATTTGAGTTAAAATATGATTTTATATAAGAGTTTTTTACTGTAGTAAAAAAATTAAATATGATTATTTTTTAGAATTTTTTACTGTAATAAAACTTAAATTCTAAACTCTAATCAGTAAAATAAAAGGAAACTTTATGACGAATTTTTTTTTTTTGCTACGAATAAAAAGGATGACCCTCATCTACTTTAGAATTTTTTCAATGATTAGAAAATTCTATGAAGGGATGAGGGAATGATCAAATGAACAAAAGGAATTTTAATGTTGTGGTGTTTAATTCTTTGAAAGTTCATAGCTAAAAATGTGCTTACTGGCTTATTATTGTTGTCATTGAGATCCTTGTTTTGCCTGTTCCTCTTCAAGTTACTTTGGGCATGTTCTTTTGTCCAAAAAACTCAAAAAAAAAATAATTCGAGTTCTAATTTTATAATTTAAATTCAATTCAAAAATTACACTCAAGTTATACTCTAAAAGAACAACTCCTTTATTTTGCTTTCTATTTTGGCAATTACAAACTAATATACATAACTTTATATCACTGATTAGATATTGGAATCTACTCTAGAGATCACTCTCCGGCAGACCCCCAAAAATCTCTCTATCCTGTCTTTTTGAAGTGAAAACTATATACTCTGTTATTGCTGTTAAAGTGAAAATTATATGCTCATAGCTGCATTTACGGTGATACCGAAAGAATGCAGGTGCAATCTTGTAGAATTTGCCCAAAATGCATTCTTTATGAAACCTTAAGCAAATATGTGGATACTAATTTTCTGCTTTATGAATCAATTATTTTCTGCTTTAAATTTGTGTGTGATACTAATTTTGGGCTTGTTCTTTTAGAGTTTAATTTGAGTATAATTCTTGAGTTGAATTTAAGTTATAATTTGAGTTGAAGTTATAACTTGAGTTTGTATTTGGTTGTGTACATTTGAGTTATGGTTTGAGATAAGAATATTTTTGAGTTTGTGTTTGAGTGAGTCAAAACTTGAATTTGTATTTAGATAGTATTTTAATAAAAACTCAATGCTGATGAAAAATTTTAATAGGGTATATGAGTGAAGTTTTATTTGTCTTTTCGTTGTCAACGCATAGAAAAAAAAATCATCTCAATCAGAATTAAAACGAAAAAGTTATAGCATTTTTAAGAATAGAAAAAACATTGTTCATTAATTTGAGTTCGAGTTTCTGAACTCGAGTTGAAGGGAAAACTTGAACTCGAGGTTTAGTCACAAACTCGAGTTCAAACTTAAAAGAACATAAACTCGAATAAAATTGTAATTCGAGTTACATTTTTTTGAGTTTTTCACTCAAAAGAACGAGCCCTTTGTATGCCTTTTAAGATATAGCTAAGCTAGTCAAATTTTTTTTTTTGTTTCTTTTCTTTTCTTTTTTTTGTTTCTTTTTAAATACGCTTGATTAAAATCTTTTGTCGTGTTAATGGTCGAATTCTTCTTTATTGTAAAAAAATAGAAGGTTCGAATTCTTCTTTGAGGTTTATTGAGAATGGTTTTATGTTGCTGTTGTTGCTGCTAATCTTCGTGATAATTTTAAAGGCGTTGTTGAACAACAACAATTGCAACATAGAGTCGTTCTCAACTCAATCTGTATTTATCTGTCTTATTCTTCTTTTTTTTTCATTAATTACTTTATACGTATGTGTATGAATGTGCATGGTATTTGTTATTTTAAGATTTATTTATGTCATATATCTTAACAGTTAAGTGACAGAGTTGCAATTATCGCTTCAGATCACTTAAAATCACTGTTCAACTTGCTTGGATCTCTTTTGAGGCTTCTGCCTTGAGAGCTTGATGTAATAATCTTTTATATGTAAAATCTTACAAATCTAAATATGTATTACATTATATTAAAAAATTTATAAGTTAATCTTATAGTTTCATCAAAGTTTTGTTTTAATTATTAGGCCCCACGACATAAATTTTTAGCTTCATCACAGTTTGTATCTGGGCGTGGGTACAATTAGTATATCCAAATGTGTGTAGGATTAGGATTTTTTTTTCTCATTTTTAGTACGTGAGTAGGATTAGGATTAGTAAATAATGGGCTGGTAATTCGTGTTCGCGTGTCGTGTTCAGGCCGACACGATTATGACACGACATAATTATAGTGAACACGAACACGACACGATTAATAAACGTGTCAGAAACCCAAACACGAACACGAAACGCTAATAACACGGTTAACACGACATGACACGTGAACACGATCACTAAACGTGCCGTGACGGGCCGACACGAAAAAAATATGTTTATGACCCGTTTATGACCCAACTAGCAAAATAGTGGAATTAAAGAGAAGCTATAGTTGCGGATTTGGGTTAGATTAATATATCAAATGCGAGTAGGTTTGGGATTAGTATGAGAAACTATAGTTGTGGAATATCTTGTTGCCTGTAAATAGACACCTTCTCATAAGAGTTTGATATTTTGTATGAGCTTTAGTTAATTTTTTCTTTTTAAATTTTTTTTTTTATGATTCTAGTTTCTGCTTTTGTTTAATGATTTTATTTTTCTTCTGTGACAATTTAATCTCAGCTTTTATGGTAGCAGTCAGATTTTTTTTTTTTTTTTTTAATGCTTGATTAAAATTTTGCCTTACTGACGACTTAGGGGACCACAAGAGAGAAAGCAAGCCTAAATTCTTATTCCAGTTTTATTGAGAATGACTTCTCATTCAATACAACTTTAGACGATTGTGAGGATGAAGAAGAAAAGGAAGAAACAGTGGTTCTTAGCACGCTCAAAAGTAGTGGTAGATTTGTAATTAAAATTTTTAAAAGTAAATTTCTAAAATAAATCCTTGCTTGATATATATATATAAAGGAATTATTGTCTACTTTTGGGTTAAAAAAAAAAGGTATTGTCTTTTTTTTTTCCCCTCTAAATGTCTATGTTCTAAAGACGAAAACATCGAAATCAAAAAAGAAATTAAAAAAACAGGAACTATCCATTCTACGTCCCAATGGCTAATACTCATAATCATATATGGAAAGTACTCATGCAATCTGCGACTAATTACAAAAATGTAATGGCTGGCCGTTTTGATAATAAGGTAGTTCTATTCACGTACACATTTTTTTTTTCCGTATCTTTTTTAATTAAAACTTTTTATTATAAAAGACTCTCACATAAAATAACGAAAAAGACAATAATGATACACTTACTAAATTTTATAATAAAAAAGAAATTGATGATTTTTTTCTCTACCCAAATTATAAACTAGTGCTATTTTGCAATTTATAATGAAACCCTAATTTTTGAATCCTTTCCAGCCAAAAAAAAAAAAAAAGACTCAAATGACTATTCCAAAAAACAATTCACAGAAGTATACTATTTTTTTCTTTTTGTTCTATGACAATTGTTTATTTTGCCTTTTTTCATTTAGTATTTTTTTTTTCTAATCATTTTATTTTATTAAGACTGACCATATTATTATTTTTTTATTTTCTATAAAGTTTTGTTGATTGCATATTTTCCATTTCATTCTCTTTTTTTCCCTTGTGGTCATATGCTTTTTAACAATTTATTTTTTTTTTCATCAATTTCTTTTTTCTGATCACATATATTGATATGATAGGTCAATTTTTAAATAATAGAAGTGTGTAAAAAGTAAATTTAATATTTAAAAATTATGCAGATGTGCAGTTAATGAGGAAATATAGAGAATAAAAGAATAATGAAACATTTGGTTTATGGATTAAAATCATATAATTAGAATCATTTTTTATTTACGTGTATTTTTTGTAAGAAAAAATACTGTAACAAATCATGAACCACGATTCAAATTATGGTTTGAATCCTCCAACTAAACGTCCCCAAGAGTGTGAATAAAACCACCTTTTGATATATGCGAGTTAGTTTATATTCGGTTGTTCAACTCTTTTTTGATAATTATATGTTATCTATTAATCTATGTACTAATTAATAAATAACTAATTATAAAAAGTAAGTGAATAAATAAAATTGTTAACACTGTTTCTTGATAAGGTGCCTACATCCATGGACTGAGATCAGCTGTGTTAAATTTTGAGACTTGGATCTTTGTCCTTGTTGTTCATAGTTTGTTACTAATTCAGTTGTGTAGTTATGGTTCTATTGTACAGAGTCGTTTGGTTTATAGATTAGAATTATAAGATTAAAATTATTTTCAATTTATGTATATTTTTTTATGAGAGAAAACACTGTAATGAATCATGAACCATGATTCAAATCGGGGTACGAATCCCCCAACCAAAGCTTAACTATAGTTAACCATATGAGTTAGTAGACTCTATTAAAATAGTCTTGTAATAAGTCTCAGATTAAGACATTCGGCGGCTGTTCAGCAGCCTTATTTTTGAGTTAAAAACTCAAAAAAAATAATTCAAGTTATAATTTTATTCAATTTCATATTCTTTTAAGTTTGAACTCGAGTTTGAGACTTAGGCCTCGTTCACTTCGCGTATTCGAGTTTTCAATTCGAGCTGAGATGTGATATTTTTCTGAAAGCTTTTTATTGTAGCAAAAAAGTTAAATGTGACATTTTCTGAGAATTTTTTACTGTAGAAACCTAAAACTAAAAACTCGAATCGGTGAAATGAACGAGGCCTAAAACTTGAGTTCAAGTTTTCCATTCAACTCGAGTTCAGAAACTCGAACTCAAATTAATGAACAATATTTTTTCTGTTCTTAAAAATGCTATAACATTTTCGTTTTAATTCTGATTGAGATGATTTTTTTTATATGCGTTGACAATGAAAAGACGAATAAAACTCCACTCATATACCCTATTAAAATTTTCCATCAGTATTGAGTTTTTATTAAAATACTATCTAAATACAAATTCAAGTTTTGACTCACTCAAACATAAATTCAAAAATATTCTTATTTCAAACCATAACTCAAATGTACACAATCAAACACAAACTCAAGTTATAACTTCAATTCAAATTATAACTCAAATTTAGTTCAAAATTTACACTCAAATCACCTAATTAAAAAGATAAAAGAACAGCCCCTCAATAATAGAAGTTCATTTCATCCAAAAATCCTTTCTCTCTCCTCTTTAGTTTCTCTCTCTACTTTGTTCCGTAATTTGGTATTAGAGCGGGTTGACGAAGAAGATAGAAGCTCAACTTCTGCAACAATGGCGGACGCAGGATCTTCGAAGTTTGTTCCAGTGTTCTTTACTCATTCGATTTCTTCCAAACTTGATCAAAGCAATTTTATTGTTTGGAGAAAGCAAGTTCTTGCGACAATCAGAGGTCATCGACTCCAGAATTTTCTTTTTGGGTCAATTCCACCGCCGGCGAAGTTCTTAGCTCCTGGTGATGAGATTCTTGGTTGAATTAATCCAGATTATCTTGATCCAGCTCATTCTTTCTTGGTTGCTGGCATCCATGTCGGATTCAATTCTCACTCGCATGGTTAATTGTGATTCTTCCGTTCAAGTTTGGCGTACTTTGGAAGTTTATTTTGCTCAACAAGTTCATGCAAAGGTAACACAATTCAAAACTCTTCTTCAGAATTCGGAGAAAGGTTCAATGAATATCAATGATTATCTGCCCAAAATTAGGGGCTATGTTGATCTTCTTGCCCTAGTTGGTCACAATCTTACTACTAAAGATCATGTTAATGCAATTTTTTAGGGTTTACCTCCGGAATGCGAAACTTTTGTCACTTCGGTTAGTTCTCGTATGGAACCCTACTCTGTGGATGAGATTGAATCTCTATTGCTTGCTCAAGAAGTGATGATTGAGAACAATACTGCTTCTTTGGAGGCCAATTTAGCTGCTAAGAAAAAATTTGGTACTCCCTTTGGTTTTAGTCCAACTTATACCCCTCATCCTGGCTATGATGGCGGTGAACATCCTGGTTATTGGTCTCGGTCTTCTTTTGGTTCTTCTAATGGCTTTCCTAGTCACTTTTCCAATTGAGAAAATTTAAGTTCTTGTGGTGGTTTTTCTGGTGGTAGAGGCTCCTTCTCTCAGGGTCGTGGTCAAGCTCATGGCAAAGGACACTGGAATACTGGTGGGAAAGTTCAGTGCCAGCTCTGTGGACGAGTTGGTCATGTTGTGCAAGGTTGCTATTACAGATTTGATCACACTTTTCGTGGGCCTGCTCAACTTCATGGTGCTATTCAAGGCAATATTGCTCAGTTTAGTAGTCCTACCTCCACTTTTAGTCCTCCTATTCACGGCCAACATGGCACCGGTGCTTATGCTTTTGGTTATGAAGATCCTTCTATGTTTGCCATGATGGCCACTCCTGAACTTGTTCTTGCTGACAGCTGGTATCCCGATTTTGGAGCTACAAATCATCTTACGTCTGATGCTTCTAACCTCATGACCAAGGCCGAACTCCATGGCTCAGAACAGGTTCATATGGGAAATGGTAAGGGCATTTGTATTAAGCACATTGGTGATTCCATCTCCGTATATGTCTTCTAAAACTGCCTTTAAAAAGTCTTCTTCATGTTCCTGAAATAACTAAGAATCTAAGTGTGTCTCAGTTTGCTCTTAATAATAATGTCTATTTTGAGTTTCATGCTTTTTCTTGTTTTGTCAAGGACAAGACTTCTCATCATATTCTACTGGAGGGGAGACTTAAAAGATGGTCTATATGTCCTTGATCACTCACAAATCAATTTGCAGCATCTCAATCTTGTTGCATCATTCTCCTCTTCAGCTCTACCGTTTTAGTATGCTCAACCTTCTACTTTTGCTGCTTCAGTTTCTCTACCAGGTTCACTATCGAAAGAGTCTGTATCTCTTTTTCCTTCCAAATGTCATACTAATACTGTTGTACATCAGCCTGCTATAGATTCTTTTGAGTTGTGGCATAAGCGTTTAGGCCACCCCTCATCTAAAATTGTCAAAGCAGTGCTGTCTCGATGTAACATTCCTTCTGTTAATAAAATTGAGTCTGTTTGTCAAGCTTGTTGTCTTGGCAAGTTATATAAATTGCCTTTTTCTCATTCTCCTTCAGTGTATCATAAACCCTTAAAACTTGCGCATTCTGATTTGTGGGGTCCATCACCCTATGTTTCTACTAATGGGTACAAGTATTACATTCATTTCACTGATTCCTTTTCTCGATTCTCTTGGTTGTAATTGCTTAGACAAAAATCCGATACTTTGCAAGCTTTTACTATTTTCAAGAATCAAGTAGAATTACAACTTAGTCATAAAATTTTGGCTATTCAAACAGACTAGGGCGTGAGTATCGTGCTTTTACTGATCTCTTGCATTCTTATGGCATTGTTCATCGTACTTCTTGTCCACATGTACATGAGCAGAATGGCTTAGCGGAACGTAAGCATAGAACAATTCTTGAGCATGGTCTAACTTTGCTAGCTCATTCTTCCATGCCTTTTCGATATTGGGATGAAGCTTTTTGTACAACATCTTTTCTATCAAATCGATTACCAACTCCTGTATTGCATGGTAAATCTCCTTTAGAAAAGTTGTTTAATATAAAGCCCGATTATTCTCAACTCAAGGTGTTTGGTTGTTTATGTTATCCATATCTTCGACCCTATAATGCTCATAAATTCTCTTATCATTCTACACCTTGTACCTTTTTGGGATATAGCTTGAATCATAAAGGGTTTAAGTGCTTGGATTCTAATGGTTGAGTTTATATCTGTAGAGATGTGGGTTTCGATGAAATGTGTTTTCCTTTTTCTAAACAATCTCTCACAGCTAAGGCAGTTGATTCTTCTACTCCTGTAGTTCCACCTTTATGTATCAGACTTCCTATTGGGTCCGTCTCTTCCCCTGTGTCAGTCACCAATGACCTTAATGCTTGTATTCCTGTAATCTCACCTGCTTCTTGTGCAATAAAGTGTGTTCCTGACAGTGCAGGTATCACAGAAGGGTATTCTGACCAACCAGTGGATAATGTTCCTGTAGAACTACTAGTTACAGCAGCAGCTTCCAAGCCTAGACAAAGGAAAAAGCAAACTCAGTTTATTCCTCATCCTATGCAGACTCATCTAAAAGATGGTATTAGCAAACTTCGTGTCTTTATTGCCAGCAAAGAGCCTGAAACAGTAGCAGATGCTTTGCAGAAACCTGAGTGGAAACAGGCCATGTTTGATGTGTCTTTGGCCCTGATCCGAAACAACACTTGGTCTCTGATTGAATTACCAGTTGGTAGGAAGGCAATTGGGTGTAAATGGATTTTTAGAATTAAAGAAAACCCTGATGGTACAATAAATAAGTATAAAGCAAGACTAGTGGCTAAAGGTTTTCATCAAGTTGCAGGATTTGACTTTATTGAAACTTTTAGCCCTGTTGTAAAACCTATTACTATTAGAGTTATACTTACTGTTGCTTTGACAAGGAAGAGGGCAATTCGTCAGTTAGACATTAATAATGCCTTTCTAAATGGAGATTTGGTTGAAGAGGTTTATATGCAGCAGCCAATAGGTTTTGAAGATCCAAAAAGTCCTCATTTGGTGTGCAGATTAAACAAGTCTCTTTATGGTCTCAAACAAGCACCTAGAGCTTGGTTCGAAAAACTATATGGTGCTTTGCTCTCTTTTGGTTTTGTCTCTGCGAAGTCAGACCAATCATTGTTTATCAAGAATATCTCAACTTGTTGTATCTTTGTTTTGGTCTATGTGGATGATATCTTGATCACTGGGAATAATGATGATCAAATCTCAGCTTTAGTTACTCAGTTGAACAACAAGTTTGCTTGGTATTCAGGTGAAAGCATGTTTCAGATGGTTTACATCTTTCCCAGACCAAGTATATCACTGATTTACTTTGCAAAGCAAAGATGCAGTATGCAAAGGCTGTGTCAGCACCCATGACTCATGGGTTGAAGCTAACAGCTTATATAAAAGTGATCCAATTGAAACTCCTCAGTTGTATAGAAGTCTTGTTGGAGCTCTTCAATATATTACTATCACTAAGCCTGAGATAACTTTTAGTGTTAATAAGGTTTGCCAGTTTATGCAGCCTCCACTTGAAGTGCACTGGAAAGCTGTGAAGCGTATACTCAGGTATCTAGCAGGGACATTGGACTATGGTTTACATTTGAAAGGCGCACCTATGCAGGAACTGAGCTTAGTAGGATATTGTGATGCTGATTGGGCATCTGATTTGGATGACCGTAGATCTACTTGTGGTCATTGTATATACTTTGGTCCAAATTTAAGTTGCTTGGACTTCCAAAAAGCAGCATACTATCTCGAGGTCCTCCACAAAAGCAGAATTTCTAAGTCTAACCAACTTAGTTGCAGAAATGTCTTGGTTGGAGTCCCTACTTAGTGAGCTTAAAACCAGCATGACTAAAACACCTGTAACCTGGTGTGACAACTTGAGCACTGTTATGCTCTCGGCTAATCCAATATTACATGCTCGGACAAAGCACATAGAGCTGGATTTATACTTTGTTCGAGAACGAGTCTTACACAAGCAATTACCAGTAAAACACGTCCCTTCTCAAGACCAAATAGCAGATATACTTACAAAGGCTATCTCTAGCTCGCAGTATGGAATTATGCGAGACAAACTCACGGTGAGAAGTCTTTCCACTTTGAGTCTGAGGGGGCGTGTTAGAGGTTGTTAGTTTGTTACTAATTCAGTTGTGTAGTTATAGTTTTGTTGTAATTAGTCTGTGTTTGTTAGAAGCTTAACTATAGTTAGTTGTAAGCTTAGTGAGTTAACCATATGAGTTAGTAGACTCTATTTAAATAGTCTTGTAATGAGTCAGATTAAGACATTCAATAATTGAAGTTTATTTCATCAAAAAATCCTCCCTCTCTCCTCTTTAGTTTCTCTCTCAACTTTGTTCCTTAATTGTCCCAATCCTTGTCCATCCAATCTCCATGCGACACCTCACTTAAAAAATGCTATTTAATGATCAGAAATAATGTTCATATACAGGTCAAATTTGTAAAAGATCATCTTCTATAAGAGAAAAGAGAGAACAAATAAAAAAATATTTGTTTTTACTAATTAATTTTCTAGAGGAAACGAAAAAACGATAAAGAGAAATCCAAGAAAATAAAGAAAGAAGAGAGAAGAAACAATGAATATGGAAAGAGAAGACAAAGAATAAAGTGTTTAGACGGAAATTTCTTTTCTTGAAAGTGTTTAGATGTTGTGCCCACAAAATTATTAGTTGGACACAATTTTAGATAAAGAATTCAAGTCTTACACCCATAAACATAACTTAGGTAAGTTACCTAAACGAGCAAATATAGAAATTTCGTGATATGCAAATAAATAAAAATAAAATCAAAATATTGAAAAAAGTAACAAATGTTTACTTTCCCTAATAATAACAACGCCTTTTATCTATAAATATAGATTTTGACGAATTCAGGACTCACATATTCAAGCCTTGCATACATCTTAACGAACTCACGACTCACATATTCACAGCAGACCAGAGCAATGGGTTAGGAATCAAAACCAATGAACAGGAACTCTCGGGTAAGAATATTTATCAATTCTCTCATTAAGTTGTAGTTTAGTGAGAGCTTTTTACTGTAATAAAAAAATTAGATGTGACTGTTTCTAAAAGTTTTTTACTGTAATAAAATTTGAATTATAAACTCGAATCGGTGAAATGAACATGGCCTTAATTTCTTAATTTCCATGCCCTAAGGCCAATATAAAAAAGCGTATTATGTATGTCAACTAAATAACCGCTAGGTGTTTGGTTTCAAAACAACATACAACTGTTTGTTAATTTTCCTTTTATTATGACGTGCATCTCATCCTACTATTTTTTTTGTTCACTTTTTAAATGAATTTCGAGCTATGCATGTGTGTATTTAATAAAGTTCATGCAGTATAACTGATTTTCGGTTATACTATATTTTGTATTTTCTCTATGTGCCCCTTAAATTTTTATATGTTTTTTATACAATCTTTTCTATTGAAGTTTTTTCCTTGTAATCTTTTAAATTTATGTTCATTACTTTTTTTTTTTTAATTTCTTCCTCTCCTTTCCGTAACCGACATAATGTCACCAAAGATACTGCTATTCTTTTCTGAATAACAATACTTCTAAAAATAAGCAAAAATAATCCAAGACCACTATTACGTTTTTTTTTTTCTTTTTCATCACACTCTCATCCTTTTTAGTTTACTTCTTGTAGTGACTAAGAAAATCTCAGAATTTTAATAATGTAATTCATGTATTTGAGTCAAGGATTTTCCTGGAAAATCATTATACTATGTACATTTTGTGATTGAAGGATTTATGGAATTAACATCTGCATTCCTAAATTCTGTAGCAGATTTCACGTTAAGTTCACATTTTTCCGATCAAGTAAATTCGATCGATAAATTCTCACCGTACTTTAAAACGGAAGAATTTCCAGTATAGATACAGTTAGAGAATCTTAATTTTAAGAATCTCCCAGCACAGTACAACCTAGCATCCAGAACCCGTATACAAGAGAAAATAACTGTCAGTATAATTTTGGACAGTTTTAATGAGTAAGTTAAGGGAATGGACAAAAGTACAAGGTGTAGGTTAGTGTGTGTGATTTGATGAGATGTGATGGGAGAGGTGAATAGGACTAATGATTAGTTTTTTTTCTCCTTTTTCTCTTCACTTGGCCGGCCATCCTTAGGAAGTTATATCCAAAAATTTTGGTTATATGTTGAGTATGTTAGAAGGCTACAAGTTAAGGTGATGGGATGGTAGTGGTTGAATTTGAATTAATGGCAATTTTGGCTTCTCCTTTTCTCCTTCCATAACCGGCCAAGATTGGGGGAAATTGAACCAAAATTTGGTTGATTGAGAGAGTTGATGTGGTGTTAAAAAAATAATTTCCAAGTGCCTATAAAAGGAACCACCATAGGATAAGCCTCATTTTTTTTCCCTAGCTTTTCTCTCCCCCTCAAAATCCGGCCATACCACACTCCCCCACTATTTCTCAAATATTTTCTCCTACTCTCCCAATCTTGAGCCACTACAAACCATAGAAGAAGAAGAAGGAGACCAAAGGGTCTAGGAGGAGTCTAGACAAGCATTTTTTTCAAAGGGTATAACTCTAAATCTTTTTTTTATGTTATGTTTTAGTAAAGTTTGAAATGTAGAAATATTCCTCTTAAATTTCCTTATACTTTCTAGTTCCAAGCCAATAACAAATCTTAGAGGAGTTCAAAGTTTTCAAGGGAGAGAGATAGTTCTTCAAGGGTAAGCTCTCAAACTCTTCTCCATTAATTTCTAGCCAACTTTAAGCTTGGATTTGTGGATGTAAATTTGAGGTTCTTGAGGAGATGAGTTGTAATAAGGGTGTGTGAGTTTTATGTTGGTTCTGTGAGTTTTGAGGTTAGCTTGATGTGGTATGTTTATGCTTGATTTAAGTTGCTTATTTTCTTTTTTCTATTTTAAACGTCAAAACCAATTTTGAACCCATTTTGCAAAAACGGACAATTTGTCCAACACAGTTTAAAAAAAAAACTGGCAGCCACTAATTCAGCCAAACGGGACCCTTAAAGGCTGAATTTCGATTTTTCACAAAAGTGACAATTTTAGATTTTGACGAGAGGAAGAAATTTCACGAAGAAAAGATTTTCAAAATCTGACCGTAAGAGGTACTAAAATACAGATTTCCGAAGCAGCACATTTTTTGACTAAAACAGTTTCAGGAAAAACAGCAGCTACGGTTTTCAGCCAAACGAGGCCTTTAGAGGCCGAATTTAAACTTTCACCAAAAACGATAATTTTAGATCTCGACGAGACGAGGAATTGTCGCGAAGAACAAAATTTTGAAATCCGACTCTAAGATACAGTAAAACGTAGATTTCAGAAACTGCACAATTTTTAACGAGACAAAACTAAAACAGTGTCGGTTTCAACAAAAA
>NW_010368057.1:59886-64360 GCF_000414095.1 Morus notabilis | reverse complement strand
AAGATAAGATAAGATAATAAGATTCTGATAAGACATCATAATTAAGCATAATTGGCTCATGCATATTTATTCATGTGAACTTACAGTTATTTTGCGGGAGATAGTTTCTACTTGCTGAGCGAAAGCTCATTATAGAATGTTTATACTGTAGGTAAGAGCAACCGGCATATAATGCCTGATGGACTGCTGGCGAGTGGACGAACGATGTGGGGCTCGGGATATGGATACCACTCGCAAATATTTCCGCAATCAGCTTTATGTTACAAATAGTTTTGTTAATTATGATTATGAAACAGATATGTTAAGGTTTGAATATTTTAATTAAGAAAGCAATTTTGTATTTTATGTTTATAATAAGACCTTTAAAAAAAAAAAAATGTTCCGTAAATTTTAAGAAATTTCAGTAAGTACAAGTTAAAAAGTTAGTTACAGTGGCGGCCTCAAAGGAGGGGCGCTACACTTCTTTACTTACACTATTTTTTTTTATTTTCTCCTCTTTTTAACAAATACTTTGCATGTTTCTAAGGATTTATAGGCTCCATGAATAGAAAATAAATGCATTCACGTATAAAACGACATATGTTTACTGATCAAACATCACATTAAAATTTCTACAAATCTTGTATTAAACATAACCGTAAACACATTACAATATATCTATTTCATTAGAATTGGTTTCAAAATTTTTATTTTCATTTAATATTTATATGTTACCGTGATTTCATTATTAACTTAGTTTATAATTTTATATTTATTCATGCCTCCATTAAAATAAATCTTGATCGGTCCTTGTTAGCACATCCAAATAGATTAATAAGAACCACTTTCAATCTTAACATTTGACATATGCTCTCTGTAACTACTAATTAACGCATAGGAATAAAACCACTTTTTTTGTCCTCTCCCTATAAGCTTAAGTTCTGGTTTTCTTTACCTTTTTTCTTTTTGGAGAAATACCTTTTTTTTTTAATTTCTTAAATAATATTTGAATAGCCGGGAATGCATAAAAATAATAATTTGTAGTGATTGTGTATCTGATATTCGTCTAAATTGTTGTGAGTACTGTTTTTAATATCTTTGATCATGTTTATATGTTTTGCAATTAGGTGTTAAGAGACAAGGCTTCGTGGCAAAGTCGTTAACGATAGAGGGTCTAGAGAATCACAAGCAGTTGCACTATACAACACAGCTGATCAAATTAGCCTTTTATCAATGCAGATTCCTTGAATACCAAGATACTCTCTATGCACACCAAAACTGCCAATTCTAAGGAATCAAAGGATTGATATTTCCCTAGACGTGATGATTAAGAAACTAGAAATGCGATGACCGTTTTTGCTACATCGTCTTCTATTAAAGTGATGAATGTCAAATTTGTAAATCTCTGGTTTGACTCTAATCACGTATCGAGTCTTGTTGTTTCTCGGGGCTGCTCTGAGTGCCTCACTCACTGTGGTGAAATCACCAGTATTATCTTTGGCCACAATTGCATTGGAACTGGTGGTTGCACATTACGCTGTTTTAGCTGCATATTGCATGATCAACCACAACATGAGAGTACTGAGTTTGTTAAGATGCTATATTTATAGATGTTATAATTTTTTTTTTTTTTTTTTTTGGTAATATTAGTTATAGTTTTTCTTTAATAACATTTGAAGTTACAACATAATCAGATCACCAGTTCAGAAAGTACTAAAGACGCAAAGACAGAGTTCCCATGCAACGCTCGGTATCTACATCTACACAACCTGCTTCGAAATTCCCATCTGAACCCTTCCATCAATCCTTCCATGGAAAACTCTTCAGTCTTCCAGAATGTCCGTCGTTTCCCGACAAGAACATGAACAAAAACCGTCGACACTCATGAAGCAGTCATCCATCATGCATGCTTTGATGGAAGTGAGAGCCCTTCTTTTATGGCAATAAAGAAACAAACCAAGAAATTCAACTTCTTCCATCTAAACATTATCAGGCACGCTGCTTTGTAATATAACAATGTCATCAGACGTATCAAAACAAAAGGATCCCACACGACCCACACTTGGAAGTTGGAATCCAGTAAAGACTAATAAACAACTCCTAAGCAAAATAAGGTCGTCTCAAAAAAAGACTAGTTACCAAGTTGCGTGTAAGTTCCGAAGAACTTAAAAATAAAAAATAAAAGAAAAAGACAGAGCACTGACAGCACCAAAATTGCGGTCAGTAGATGCATAGGAACTAGAAATATTGGAATAAGGCTGTCCTTTATGATGGACAAAAGCTTTTCTTGCAATTGATCACTCCAAAGTTTTTCTTTTCCTGTATGTGCCGGAAAAGCATGGTAGCATAATTTGCTTTTTTGAAAATTCTAACTTAAAGAACTAGACATCCTCAAAAAGTTCACCTGAGAAGTTAACGCAACGGTTTTGATCATACCATTGGTTTGATCGTTGATACACTGGATAAAAAAAGCGAGTACTTCCTTGAACGAAATGATTTCTTCTCAAAACTGGTTGAATCACAGCAAAAAGAAAGAAGATGCAAGAAATTCAAAATCAAACACCAAATCAAGGGCTAACCCATAATCTATTTAGTTCACCAAACACTTATTATGCAATATTTAGTTCTTCTCGCTTCAGTAAAATAAAAGATACAGAGTCACCAAATCATCAAACCGAACAATGCAAGAAATTTAAAGACTTGAAAAGAAGACTTAAAATTGTTACCATCACAATGAAGCCAACGAGACTTTGAGCACGTTGGATTCTTCCGTCCAAGCACTTGGAAGTTTACCTCAAGGGTTTACCAAAACGCATATACATATGTATAATATCAATTGATAAGCGATAACATATATATTTTATATATATAAAGTCAGTTCTTGATCTTGTTTTTCACTAGCTCCTGTGGCCTGCTTGGATAGTTGCTTATCCTTTTTTTAGTTTGTTGAGAACGATTTGTTCTTCCTGTTCTTGTTCTTTAAAATCGTCAAGGTTGTCTTGAAGAACAAGAACCAAGTTGTCATTGTAGAACAAGAACCGGAAGAACAAACCATTCTAAACAAAACTCAAAGAAGGATTCAAACTGCTCTCTCCGTAGTGCTATGTCGTGGCCACTGATGTCCATTAAGAAGCAGAATATATATTCAATCAAACACATTGAAAAACCAAAAAAGGAAAAGAAAAGTTCTGACTTGCTATTATAAAAGTAAAACTTAAATGCTGAGTTAACATATTAAAAGAATCATGAAAAAGAAGAAATTAGTATTACAAAAAAATTTAAAATCAGACTCTAATTTTCCTCAAAAAAAAAAAAAAAAAGCAGACTCTAATTAATGCTCACACAAGATATCAAACTCTTGTGATAGGGGTGTCCATTTATAGGCACAAGATATGCCAAATTTCTAATCCTATTTAAATCCGGATATGTTAATCCTACTCATATTTGGATTCATTATTTTCTCTATTTACTTTCTTTTAAACTCATTAAATAAAAATATAAAAGATATAACTTTCATTTATTAGAAATTATGAGCTATACGCCTAGATAATACAAAAACTAAAAGGCAAGAAAAAAGTTACAAATTTCTTTCTTTTTTTTTTTTTTGAAGAAAAACAAAAGTCCTCCAAATATTAAAATTAGAAACAAATAACATGCTTTTTTTTCTTTAAGAAAACATGCAATTTCATTAAAAGAAATCAGCTTTGACAAAAGAAAAAACAAACTAGGGAATGCATCAAAACTGTAATGACTGAAAAAAATTTAGGTCTAATCCGGACAGTCCAGTGTTTGACCGAAATTCTTTCCGGAATAGTAAGTAGTAGAATTTTGATGTAATCAAGAAAATGTTGTGTAAAAACTTTATGTATGGGGTAAAATTTCCCGAAATATGTAAAGTTATAACATGAATATTTTACAAAGAAAATTCGTAAATATCAGTTATGAATAGTAAAATATCAGTTAAAAGTTAGAAATTTTAGCGGGTATATTTTAGTTATGAAAAACTAAAATATTTGGTATGTGACCAAATGACCAGCTAGAAAAAGAATAGAAATATTAGAAGTAAGGAAAATAGCAAAAGTTCCTGAAACAGAATTTTCCCGAGTCAGTTTAAGCGAGAAACTGCTAAAAAAAATGAGTACTACAAGGGAACGCATTTTGGGCAATTCTGAATCAATTAAAATGATAATTTCAGAAAAGGAAATTGACTAATGAGATACCCAAGAGAAATGGGTTGAATATGAGAAATTTGACCCAGGGTGCTAGGCAGTCCAGAAAAGCAGTATAGAACATATACTGGGTGTGAAATTATCGGTATCGGAAAGAGACTCATTTTGAAAAATAAAAAGTTAGGTCTCGACAAGAGAAATGTGGGGAACATAGAACCACTCAAATAAAGTATTAAACTTAAGTAGAACTAGTAAAATTAAATTATGAAAATTAAATTAATTTAAAAAGTAATATTAGATATTATTGAAAATAATATTATAATATT